>NW_004440274.1:81100-83241 GCF_000330505.1 Entamoeba invadens IP1
CAACGACTCATCACTGTTGTATACGATGCGTGGCAACTTTGTTGGTGTTGTCTCGGACTCGACACGAGTGCTTGACGTGTTCGAGTTTTGAAAACCCACAGTCGTAATACACAATTGTCCCTGTTCTGTGAATGTTACAGAACCTTTCCACACAAGTTCTGGAACAGCGTCTATGTTCATAGGTTCACCATTTGTGAATGCCTTTCTGATAATCGGAGTGATGCACTGATCCTTTGCCGATTGTACAAATGTGGTGTTCACTTCAAACCTGTTTACGTTCAAAACAGCCTGATTGTCTAATGCATCAAATACAATTTCACCAGCCATGTATTGTAAGAGTGAAGTACCGAATGATTCAAATGCATAAATATGTGATTTTTACAAGCAAAAGTGATCCAAAAGATGCATATTGTTCCACTTCTAAGATGCCCTTCTCAACTATTTCAATGTACATTTGTGTTGCTTCAAATGTACTCAAAGAAACGTCTCTTGTTATTTTGACATAGGATATTACATTATCAATATTGAGGTCTTCCTCCAAAATGATGTTCTTTCCAAGTAAATTGATTTGATTTGTATCAACATAATTATTGACAACAATTTTACACTTTTTACTATCTGCATCATCACCAATACACATCACTTTAACTCCACTCATGTGTATGTTCAATGTATAAATGCCTTATTTCATTATTTAAAATTGTCACACCGTCCTGTTTTACATTAACAATATCATATTCCTTTGTTATCTCTGCATTGTTTTCATATATGACCACACTATTCACAGCGGTTGAAATTTCAATGTTATATCTCTGTTTATACTCTGTACTGGTGTCTTTTCTATGGCAATTTTCCGTGTCAGTATGTGCAGAGTACATCATTGGGCATTGAAAACAGATGTCGATGTTGATTTGTTAATCAATGTTTTGAAATTACATACAAGTGCGGTGTCTGTAGGAAGAGATGCACCACTCATTGGCAGTAACGTGTTAATGTGTGGAATGTGTGTAGTTGTGGTTTTTGATGGAAATTTGATATTAAGACCTTCCAAGTTGAATTTATTCACATTGATGATTGAATTTGTTGATGATAACTGTTCAAATATTAAATCAGTGACAGTGATAAAAAGGGGAATTCCAATCAGTGCTTTATCATTTCCAAATACTTTGAGAACACTCAATTGTGATTCTATTGGTGTCAATTCCGAGTAAGTCAGTGTAACACCTTGTTTGATAGTGACTTCTGGAAAACTTATAGTGTCAAACTGTTTGATAAGTGTATGTGTGTTCCGTGTATTTTGACATTTTCCGTTTTAATAAAATTTAACTTTAGAATTGAGTATAGACTTTCAAACTAATAAATAAGTATGTCGGAATTTGTCTCTGAAGTTTGAAGATCACTATATGTAAGGTATCAACATGATTTCAATTTGTGGTGTTTTAAACACTACTAAGAACAGCTATTATAGTGCAATGATTGATTTTTGCATCAAATACAACACATATTTAAATATCATTTCGCAGATAAACCGGAAATGTCACTTTAAAAATTTAACATATTGTTGAACTCGACGTTGAAAATATTATATCATAAGTGATGTGCCTTTTTACAATTGAGTGACTTGTCTTTGTTGAAGGAGCCATCACCGAAACATTTCACAACAACACCATTTGTGCGCCTCGAGCACTCTAAGTCATCAACATATAGAAAAGGGGGTCAGACGAGCAGTATTTACAAAAATACATTTACATGACTTATGTGTTTACCAACAAATACAACCACAATAAGGTATTTTATGTATCCCAAACCGAACGAACACTCAAAGAAGATACAAAAATGTTGCCACCAACACAATTTGCATTTTCATATACAACATACACGCTAAAATATTGTACTTCACAACACTTGATTACTAAATATATTATGTCGTGTTTTTAATGGTTGTATATTATTAGAAATACAACGATATATTATTCGAAGGCAACAATGTATAATTCATGGCACCTTGTTGCGAGTAGTCATACAAAATATTAACTATTCAATTTTAGAGTAAACCAACTTTTCATTTTTGAACATTACTATTTACATTAAAGCATTTCGTGTATTTTGTTTAGTGACATTATAACTTGTTATTAAAAATT
>NW_004440274.1:83341-106136 GCF_000330505.1 Entamoeba invadens IP1
ACAAGAAGCTGAATACGTGTTGGGTGAAGCTCCAAAGAAAATCGAGTACTATGGAATTCGTCCACTGAGGTGTGTGCTGGGTTGAATGTGGAGAGATGTGATGAAGACAAGAAGCCGCTGACAGCTAAGAATCTACGAGTCGCACGACTTGGGAATGGAGAGGAAGAAGACGCATTGCAACGGATTTCTCAGTGGCTTGGCGCACAGGAGACGCACTGACTTCAATTGATTGGTATTTGTTTGTTTTCTTAAGAAATGATATTAAAACGTACGAAGTGGTCAATTAAGACAAAGACCGCATTGGAACCAATTTGGAAGAGAGAGTTCCACGCAATGACATTTGTGTTGTGTGTCGAGTTTGGGATGATTGCGGAAGACGCGGCTGCTACACTGCGAAGTGCGAATTTGTGAGGGAGTGAGGTGGTAAGAGGGGATGGCAGTGTTGCAAGTGACGCGTTGAAGAGAAAGTCTTGGATGAATGTTGTTGTTGTGAAGAGAAGTGTTGTGCCAAGTGGCGCAGAAACCCACCGCTCGATGGTCCGTTTGTTGGTGTCGAAGAGAGCGCCGATATAGCCATAGATGATACCACCAACCACACACGATGGGATGTTTGCAGTCGACACCACAAGAACATCGCCAGGAAGTCTGAGTGGATTGTGTGTTGTGTTGTATTTTGTGAACAAGTTGATGTGCAGCGACACACGAGATAGCATCGATTTTGAAGTTCTTATATTAATGCAATGTTGTTATAATCATGGTATAAAGTACTATACATTGTTATATTAATTATTGCTATAATAAATAACTATGGTGTTATTAAACAAGACATGGTCATATTAATACATAACTGTCTTTTGTCTCCACAAGTCAAAATGTAAACAATCAGCAATTGTTGTTTATTTGTGATATCATCAATTTTAAAATGAATTGTTGTTTTGTGCTTTGATTGATCTGTTTCATCGTTTAAATCAATTTGTTATTCAACGATCTAATGATTTACATAAAAAGAAATACACATTAATTATAAATATGTTGTTGTATTATGTAGAATTTAAGTTCAAAATAGATGTGAAGCATTTGTGGTCTAAGGGCAGAATTCCACCCTTCCAAGGTGGAGATCCGGGTTCGAGTCCCGGCAAATGCACTTTTTGTTTTTTTTGCTTGTGAAATAAACATAAAATTATTTTCATATTAAACTATGTCAAACAATAACATTAATATGAAGTTTTAACTATTTACCATTTTAGAATCACCAATTAAATGAGTTCTTATTTACATATTAAAGAGATGGAAATTATTAGATCGTCAAATTATTTATTGTTATTTCTTCAAAATTTAATTTCAAAAAAACAACAAAATAACACAAAAAACCAAAAAAGTTAATTGAAATTTCAAACAAAACAGAATAATATTATATAGTTCTTCAAACTTAAGAATATTAACAATAACACTTTTATTTTTTATTTTTTTGATTTCATTCAAAGAACAAAAAATAATGTGTTTTTTGTATAAATCATTTAAAAAATATGAAACAAATGATTTTGGTAAAATTTGATAACAAATAGAAATAATATTAAAGGGTTTCTTGAGGATAAGGTGTATCCTCAGGATCAAAGCTATCCTTATTAAAAAATATTTTTCTGAGGATACAAAAATCAAATCCATAAGGTTCAGTTCCCCATAAGGCCCACTCTCATAACTCAAGTTATAATTTACACTTCATATTTCTAGTCAAAGTTCGAATTTTAAATAATGGTAATAATTTGTCATAAATGCCAAAAAATTAAATACAATCAAAAAATCGCCACGAAAATTAGTAAACAAAAACAATAATTATATCTCGCGAACTTGAGACGGGAAATAACATAGTGTGTATTGAACTTGTTCATATTATGATTATAAACTTATTGATATTATTTCCGAATCCGTCTTTATAACATAATAATTGAAATTTAAGTTCAAATTGATAATTGTTTTTTTATCAAAATGAAAAATTGAAAAAGTCGAAAACACTGATTTTCTAAAAATGTGATTTAAAAATAACAAATTTATTAATAATTTTGTAATTTATGCAATTATTCAAATTTATTGTAATAACAAAGTTAATCAAATTGTGTATATTTTAATATGATTTTTTTCATTTTGATATTAACTTATGTTTTAAACAGATTTACAGTTCTGAGGATGGCAATTATTTTCTGAGGATGACAGAAATAGAAAGTTTACACTTTTACATCTGTCTGAAATGTATATTGAGTAAGTTACTATTTTTAAATATGGGAACACGTCATTTCACTTCTTAGATGTTTAAGTCTGTGTTGACAATGTCTGTTTGTGACACGACTTACCATCCTCAGAGATATGTATAGCACTGCCACTATTGATTTAAAATTCTATAAATAAAATTATCAAAGAATTTTTATAAAGTGGGTTTTGATAATTGATTATATCAATTAATCGACAAAAAACAACAAAAACGCCAAATAATATATAAAATTGATTATTAAATTGAACACATTTTCATTGAGAATTAATATTGTATTATAAAAAATAATATAAACATATATTTCTTGTGTATATATGTTTTGAAATATAAATAAAACCGTTTAAAACAAAAATGATTTTATTTTAAAATTTGTTTATTTATCAATCGTTGTTTTATCGATATCCAAAACCTCTCTTTTGAATTTGCGCAAATACATAAATTGTCATCGCATAGAATATACGTTATTAATACATTATTTGCTATCAATTTTTATTGTTTGAAATATCATGAATTGATTTATAATAAATTTTTTTTGTGAAAAAGATTAAAAATTGTTAGATTAATTTGTTTTGTGATTTTGATTAAAAAATTGACTTTTTTGATAATTTAAATGTCTGTCAAATGTTTTCATATAAACCAAGGTTAGTCTTGTGGTAAATCAAAAAATAGAAGTAGATTATTTTTTTGTAAAAATCAACTGAAAGAATCATCTTTCAAAAAATCCATAAATAGCATTTTTAAATAAAATCGTGTGTTTCAAAATATACCTTTTTGATCTTAGGCAAAAAAAATCTAAATTGAAAGAAATTATGTTTAAGATATTTACCATCCTCAGAAAAATTAACAATCCTCATGAATCCCTTAAGTATTATTTTTGAAAACTTATTGAAATATTATAAATGTATTATAACTTTATTAACAATAAAAACAATACATCTATGTTGTCTATTGAAAACAAATAACATTTTAATGTAATAATAACCATAAACATAAAAACAAACTTCCTAACACCATCGAAGACCACTCTTATCATATATGAAATAACATTTCTGGTAAACACAACGGAATGTCTGTTTGAGTTTTTGTGAATCGCTGTTTTTAGTAACAAAAAGAGAAAATGTCTGGTTAGCAACAGAGATAGCTGAAGCCTCTGCCATTGTTTTTGATTGGGTTTTGAAGTTGTAGGAAATAAACGCATTGGCTATTGAATCGATGATGTTGTCTGGGGTTTCAATCCCTTCCTTAACCAAATAAGGATTGCCTTCTTTGGTTTTTACATCGAAGGTAAAAAGTACTTGGATTTTGGTTGAGTGTTCTTCCATTTAGTAATTAAGAGTTTAAGATTCGTTAATATTAAAAGTGTGGTTTATTTAATTATTATATAATTTGGTGTTTTAAAGTTAAATATAAATCAAAACGTTCACTTTGCGCCAAAACATGCGACAAAAAAAAAACAAAAAAATAAAAAATGACGTTTTATATAAAACTTTTTATTTGTTTTATTTTATTAGATGTAAATGAGAAAAAGAAAAACCCTATTTTTTCAAGACTCAAAAAACAAAAAATACAAAAATGTTTTATTTTTATATAAAAATATGTATTTATAGCGGGGTGT
This sequence comes from Entamoeba invadens IP1, assembly GCF_000330505.1. Lineage (NCBI taxonomy): Eukaryota > Evosea > Mastigamoebida > Endamoebidae > Entamoeba > Entamoeba invadens. The sequence goes on from NW_004440274.1 coordinate 87,223, forward strand.
GGGTGTAAAAGGTAAGTCCCGATTTTAATTATGTTTGTTGTTTATAGTGGATTGCTTTTTGTATTAAAAATTAAACAATTCAATTCAAAAAAGTTTATTTTTCCCAATTTAAAAACATTTTAGTTTATTATAACGTTTTACCAAAAATTATTTTTGCCAAATTAAAAATTTAAATTCCAATTCAGGAATAACTTAACCAAATTATACCAAAAACTATTTTATTCGACAATTATTTTTTTTCTTGCTAAAAATTTACTAATAATACCAGTTTGATCTCTAAATACTGAAAAGCAAAAATTGGAGATGCCTGGTTAAAAAGACTGAAGCGGTTTTTTAGCCCATCTGTATAAATTTTTTACTTGTCAAGCCATTTTATTATTTTTAACACATTTATAAAAAAACTAAAAAATAAAAAACAAACTTTATTTTAGAAAAACCTCTTTATTTTTATTATTAATTATAACAATATTATTATAATTCATAGTAAATACCAAACATCTTTAAATAGAAAACATACTTTATGGCTATTAACTCACCTCTCACTTTTAAAACTCACTTGTCAAAAAATGACTCACTACTTCGCTTTTGACTCACTTTTATAAAAGTAACTCACTTAAAATAATTTACTATTTTAATGGTTTTTTAAATAATAAAATAAAATTTCTTCAAAATAATAAAATATAGTTTTTATTTAAATTGCTATATAAGTATCCACTCAATCAAAAACTTGACCATTTGGGCAAATATGCCATTAATCAAAATAATTCATATCTAAATTGTGATGAAAAAACAAAAATAAAAAACAAATACAAATAACATTTTGACTTACTTAAATTATTTTTGTTATTGAATTAAAGTTTACATAAATGAAAAAAATAAAAACAAATCGATTAATTGATTTAAAAAAATACTCATTGTGTTCAATAATTATATCGTTGTCAACACGAAAGATATCGCCATACAAATTCAACGAAGTGAATGTGTTGTTACACATTTGAATTTATTATATTACAATTTTAAGATTTGTATCATTTTTGATTTGAACAGTCAATAAAAAATTTAATAAATAATAAATGAGTTATTTAACCAAAGATATTTGAATTAAACGAACAATATTTTTAAAATAAAAACATTGAATAATATAAAACCAAAATGATAAAATTGTTTTTCGTCATCAAGAACAATTACATACATTTGTCATAACCCAAACAACTGGTTTAATTGTTTATAAATTTCAATAATACATACAATAAAACTACGAATAACAAAGACACATTATCAATAAAGTACACTTTTACTACAAACACAACCTAATATATAAAAATTTAATCATGTAAAATGTTAAGATGTCGGAATAGTAACTTATTAGAGTATATGATGAACACGACATTAAACAGCTGAGTAATGTTTATAACCAAATTATTATGTTAAATATTAACAACAACACAAACAATGAAAATAATTAATTAGGTTGTATTGATTAATTTCTATGATGAAATTATTTTAATTACGTTAATTATTAAAAATGTGATTTAAAAAATGAATTCGATTAACATATGTATAGTTTTACACATTTAAAGTTGTCTCTAAGTTGTATACATTTTAATTAATTGGAAAAACAAAGTTAGTGCATTACAAAACCTTTGAATGTGTAAATAAAAATAAACATTTGTGTTGATTTTTTTATTGATATTTTTTGGATAAAATATTAAGAGATAAATAATTTATTTTCTGATTGGAACTTATGTTTAATAATTGTGACATTTCGTTTGTTCAATGAAAAAATTTTAAGAATTTGTCAAAGTATAATACTTTTTTTTTAATTTTATTCATTGCGTCGTTATTCACAAATATAATACAGCAACATATGTTAACAATTATAGACAAGTGTTATTTATTGATTTATTTTTACTTAATTATCATAATATTTTTTTCATCTCACAACACACAAAATGAAACCATTGTATTTCTTTAACATCACAACAATTATGAAAGCAAAATAAAGACTAATTTAATTGTTACTTGTTGATGATTTTATAAAAAAGATTCATAAAAAATTACTGTTTATTTTCACACTTTTATTTAGAAATATAATACAATTCGAATAAAACATTGAAACTTTTAAATGTGTAACTTCATACTAACAACGAAAATGATTCCACCAAATTAAATAATATGTATCTGTTTGGGCATAATAGTATTTTGGATTAAAAAATAAACACATATATACATTAAATATATTAAATTTGTTGTCCAATAGTTTATTACAAAATTGTACAACAACTCAAAATGATTTAATTTGAATTGATAAATGTAAATTATGTCAAATTTTTAATATTGTTGTTTTGGATAATATTTGTACCAAATAAATTTTTTCTTTACCATTTATTTCATTTTCTATTTTTCGAGTATTATAAATATAGTTAATTATGGTTTATTTTTTAAATAAATTTTACAAACTTTATATAGTTGTTGAACTATGGATATACTAAACATAGTTTTTTTTAATGAGTATAGTTTTTTTATAGTAAAACGTCGAATATTTAATTATGAATAGTTAAAGTGAGTTACTTTATACCAAGGTGAGTTAATAGCCATTATTATGAAAAATATATTTATTTTTATTAATAATTATAAAATCTTAATAATCTTAAAATTTATCGAGTTTTATTTAAACAATAATCAACATATCTATTCCAAAAGTTTATAAGTTAATAATTGTATATACAGTCAAAGGTGTCTATTTGTTGTAAATCCAGCAGAAAAAATTATCTATTTGTCGTAAATGAGTGAATTTTGTAGAAAATTCTTTTTAATAATGAAATTTATTTTTTATAAAAAATTTAGTTTTTATTCAACAAAAGTTACAGGTTCGAGAACAAAATATTTAATTGTCGTACACCAAAATGATTGGCCAGTTGTGCGACAATTAAGCAAGTTAGACAATTATAATTACGACAAATAGACTCCTTTGACTGTAAAATAAATCATATTCTTTGCGACAGTGGTTTTGTCGTTATGAAACTCGAAACTAAATCACAAAGTCTTTATTAACAATTTTGACACTTAAATTTAAGAAAATCAAGTTGTTTAATTGTTTATACAATGTTTATATTTAATCGATATTTAATAAATAAGTCTTATATTTTTATATTATGGGGTTTTGAATTTTATTTTAAGTTTAAAATTTCACTTTATGAAAATTTTACAATTATCATTAATATTATTATAGTTTAGTTTACATCATTATAGTTTTAATTCGAATTGACATTTGAATTTCGACTCTTCAAATGTATTTAAATTATAATTTGACATTGCAAAATAAATATAAAAAATTAATTTAATTTAATAACAAGTTTCTTTTAACAAAAAAAAACAGCGAAATTTTAAATCAAATTTGAGTTAAAAAGTGTAGTAAGTCCGGTGACGATCTCTGTAGCTTCAATTCTTTCACTTTCTCTTGTCTTCCAGCACTTATCAATTAACTCATATTGTTCTTTCGTCATATTTTCCTTCTTTTCCAAATGTTTTCCACTTGTAACAAACTCAGCTATCTTCCACGGGTATCTAAATGTTTCTTTTCCAAACGCTTCTTTCCAGCCAAAGACCTCATACATAGTAATAGCAAACGCGTAGACATCTGCAGACTTTTTATATTTTTCTTGTTTCAGAACTTCTGGCGGCATATATGCTGGTGTTCCAATCCCTTTAGTGAATGTCATATTAGTCATCATCATATTAATATTTCTGCTACTCCCAAAATCAGTCAATTTCCCGTTCACTTTCGCGTCAAATTCCAGTGTAAAAATGAGTATATTGTCTGGTTTAATGTCTCTATGTAATATCCCATTCTCGTGTAAATAGACAATTCCCTTCGTTGCATCCAACAGTATTTTAGTCTTCATTTTTATATTAATTGCACTCTCCTTCTTATGTTTCATCAAGTCTTGTAGACTTCCATATTGTGCAAATTCAGTGACCATACATATCTTACTCGGTATAAATACAGCTCCATAGAAGTGAACGATATACTCACTCCTAAACTTATTCAACATTGAAACTTCGTTATTAAACTCGTCTAGCATCAGCCCAGTATCTCCATCTCCCATCTCTTTCATCTTCTTAATAGCCACTTCATGTCCTCTGAACTTCCCTCTGTATACTATACCAAACGATCCTTCTCCAAGTTTGGACTCTTCTATTAACTCCCGATAATTCAATTTCGTCGACTGCTCTGTATCCACCTCCATCTTCATCTTATCTACATACATTTTGCCAGTTTCTATATTTAAAGCAGTCACTGTAAATGCCTCTGAAATATTCCCAGAACAAAGAGGTTTAATGAATATCTCAAACTCACACGCCTCATCTTTCTTCAATGTCACTAAAGATGGGACCGTGCGGATCTCATAGAAGTCGCACCCATCCATCACAGAAAATTGCACCTTCAGAACGTGTTTGGTGCCGTTCCCAATGCAGATGAGGTCTCTGGTCTCTTCGTCCACTGGAATTAAATTGTCGCTCTCCAAATCAAATTTCAGCACATTTTTGTTCGTTAAAAGAACATCAGAAATGCGCGTCATTTGGATATTGGAGCGACTCATACGGAACACACAGACATTCTCCATCTTCACCTTTTCTTTCCGTTTCATCAATATGTATAGTATTGTTACTATCACACATACTATTAAAAGTACTAAGAGTAATACCACTGATATTGGGACTCCCACAACAACTCCATAGTTCATCGTTGCAAGACAAGAATCCCCAGAAGTTGTTGGCTTGTTATTTCCTGTGCATTTTATACATTTAGAATCCTCCGCAGAAATACAGTTATCCACTTTTGAATAGAAAAGACACTTAAAGTTCACTAGAACGTAATTGGGCGTGTCACATCCATCACAAAACTCGTAACTTTGACAGGAAGTGCAATTCTCACTACATTGGGAACAACGCCCATTCGTTAAATAATACCCCGAAATACACTTCTCGCACCCATAGACATTCACCTTCTCACAATTCAATATCGTCGTGTTCAGTTGACACAATTTGCTCTCACTTGATATTAAGAAATAGCCATCCGCACATGTCAGACACCCATCTCTGTTGGTGCAAAGTTCACAAGAAACGTCACATGTAAGACATTCAGTGCCTTCCCTATAATATCCATTATTACATATCGCACACCCTTTACTCAATGGTAGACTTACATTACAAATCTTGTTGAAATCTCCACGCGTTTGACAGACGCCATTCGAGTCTAAATAGAAGTCGGACGTGCATGAAGTACAATATGTAGTGTTATAACATGTCTTGCATTCATTCTCACATGGAAGACAATTTTCGTTATTTTTGTAATATCCATCTTGACAGTGTTGACATCCCTTATTAGTTCTATATATACAACCATCTTCTTCAGTACCCACTTTTTGAGGGATCTCTAATTTTTTAATGGACTTGTTATTTATATTATACTTATTATATTTAGAAGTCGTTTTATTAAATGTTTTTAGAGACTCTTCAAATTTCTCCGCACACTTCCCGTCTTTCATTTGGAACACATTAAAGCACTCCAAGCATTTCGATCTCTTCGAAGAGTAAAACTTGCAGTTCTCAGTCTTTTTAATGTTCGACGAACAAAATTCGTAGTTGCCTTCTTCGCTCTTATCATCACTCACAAAGTACCCTTCTCCACACTCCACACACGATGTTGCAGAAGTTCTCATGCAATTAACTTCGTTCGCTTGGGAACACAATTTGCTGTTTGTTAATAAGAAGCCGCTCTCACATCTTGAGCAATTCGTTCCATGGCAGATGTCGCAATGTTCTATCAGACACTTCTCACATCGTCCTTCTGAGATTTGATTGGACTTTTCTGCACATTTGACACACCCACTTGTGAGGGTTTCACTGCACTTTTCGTCGGTCACACACGTCGCCGTTGAGATGTCTAAGATCTCATTTTGACCACACGAAAGCTTTTTGATTTCATTTTTATATAAAATACATGACGTCTCCAAGTCACATGAAGAACACACGTTTTCTGTATTTAAAAATTCACCACTTTGACAGCCAAAAATGATGCCGTTTCTATTCAAATTGTCGTTGTTATTGGAAACACAGTTTCCATCTAACACTGTGTAATTATCATCACAATTAATGCAACTAACAACTCCCTTATTCGTCTTTTGATATTTGCAGTGGTCACTTCTTGTTGCACAATCACTATTTATAGAAATTTGGTCAGCGCAGTCACACGAGCTCTGTGTTTTTATCGAAGGCGCTTGACACTGTTTTGTCGACACGCAGTCGCCGTTCGAAACAAAGGCAGTTGCATTACACTTCATACACTTCTTATCGACTTGGATGGAACACCCCTCCTCATTCTTCTTACATGTCCCAATCTTATTGATTTCATCATAGAAGTACGTCTCCGTCTTTTCAACACATGCCCGGCAATTCCCATTTTCGTCTGGGATATATGGCGCATAGCATTTGGTGCACTTCGCACTCCCAGAAGCAGGTGTTGTACACTCCAAACAATTCACAAGTTTTGAATAACAACTTTCACATGTCATTTCATCCTTTTTGTATTGCCCAGTTGGACACAAAGAACATGTCCCCGACTTGAGTATAAAGGGATCAAAACATTGTGTACACTTATTCTCCGTTGTCAGACATTTATAACAATTTGGAGCGACTGAGTCGCATCCATTGCAGATTCCCGTGACTTTATTGGGATAAAATCCGCTTATGCATTTGATACAAGTCCTTGAAAAAGTCTCTGAACACGTCTCACAATTTGCATCAAATGAAGAGCAATTTTGACATGTTTTGGTCTTCGGGTCGTTAAACACAAAATTGGACTTACACCCTTCGCACACTCCTGAAGTTGTGGAACACATTGAATCACACGAAGAATCACAATTCACACACTTTTTACTCGTCTCGTCAGGGTACATCCCACGCTTACATATCTTACACTGTCGTTTGTTTGGTATACACTCTTCGCAATTGCTATCAAAAAGTTGACAACTTTCGCACTTCAGTGGGTCGCTCAGAGTCGGCACATATCCACTTTGACACGACAAACAGTAGCCATTTACAGTGTTACAATTTCCTCCACATGTGCTATCGCACTGTTGACATCTAAAATCACCCACTGTTTTGGGATAGTAATTTGAGCGACATTGAATGCACTTCCGACTATAATCAGTCGCACAAGTCGCACAATTTGCATCAAAAGATGTACAACTTTCACATGCAATTTCTTTCGGATTCTTAAACACGTAATTTGAAGCACACGTTGAACAAATACCACTGGAAGTATTACACGATGTCGAAGAACATGATAAATCACACGAGATGCATTTCCCGGTTGTTTTAGAAGGGTAAAACCCCAAGTCACATATTTGACACTTTCTTACAAATTTAGAATCACACGTCTTACAGTGAGTGTCAAAGGTTCGACACGCTTCACATGTTGGACTTGCTGTTTCTTTTAAGACGTAATTGGAAGCACATTTGAGACAATTTCCATTGTTTCCATCACAACTTCCTCCGCAAGAATCGTCGCATTTTCGACATTTGAAGTCGCCTGAAGTCGTTTTGAAGTAATTGGAAGTGCAAACAGAACACTTTCTTTCAGCATTGGATGCACAAGTGACACAGTTGGGATCAAATGAAGAACACGCCTCACACCCTTGACCCCCTTCAGATGGTTTGACGTAGTTGGATTGACACTCAATACACTCCCCATTGGACCCATCACAGTTGATACAAGTGGTCGGACAAGACACACAAACGCCATCTTTGGCATACATCCCATTAGTACACGTTATACACTTTCTCTCATATGTTGGAGAACATTGAACACAGTCGGAATTAAATGTGTTGCACTCAACACAACTCATTTTGTCTTCAGAAAACACCGAATTGGACGAGCACGAAAGACACTTCCCCGTTAACCCATCACAATTTCCATTACATGTACTGTTACACAATACACATGTATTGGACACTAAATGGTATCCACTTTTACACCCCACACACGTCTTAGAATAGTCACTTGCACACGTCTGGCAGTTACTAATAGCTTCCGCACACGCCGTACAAATCAGTTTATTATTTGTATTAAAAACGTAATTTTCTTTACATGCAGTGCACTGTCCAGTTTGTGTGTTGCACTTTGCATTACATGTCAAATCACATTCATAACACTTCCCATCTAATTTGGGGTATTTCCCAGTCATACACGTCACACATTTTCGTTCAAAAGACGCTGCACATGTCACACAATTAGTGTCAAAGGTATTACAAGCTACACATTGAGTCGATGGTATTTCGGTAAACACTTTATTTGATTCACATGCAGTGCACACCCCATTTTTAGTATCACATTGTCCGCCACATGTCGTCGAGCAGACTCCGCACTTTCCAGACGCATTTGGATAATAATTTGGTTTGCACGCAATGCACTTTCTTTCAAATGTCGATGAACACGTCATACAATTTGCATCATATGTCGAGCACAATTCACACACTTTCAAATCACTTGCAGAAATCACTGCATTTGTACTACACGAAATGCAGTTGCCATTGAGAGGATTACATTTGACACAATTGGCACCACAAGACTGACAAATTCCGCTCTCTGGATGTGGGTAATACCCTTCATTACATTCATAACACTTTCTTGCATAATCCCGTGAACACATTTTGCAGTGAATATCAATTTCTGAGCATTTTACACACACTCTGGACTTCGGACTAGTAAACACGTAATTGGTCAAACACTCGTTACAATTCCCTGTGATCGAGTCGCACTGGGAGTTACACGTTTGGTCACAACTTTTGCATACTGAAGTGGAGTCTTCCGGATAATACCCCACAGAGCATTGTAAGCACTTTCTCTCATCAATTGGGCACTTGACACAATTCGGGAACACCGTTGAACAGCTCTCACACACTTTAGAAATTGGTTCTGTTGGTATGTAGTTCTCCAAACACCTCTCGCACTGTCCATTCGTCGTATTACAATTTCCACCACACGTCGCGTCGCATTGCGAGCACTTCAAATCGCCCGAAGCCGCATACACTGGGGCATAATTAGTTTTGCACTCATAACATTTCCTTTGAGACACACTAGAACATACAAGACAGTTCGGATCAAAGACGGAACACAATTCACATGAGTACGTATGGGGATTTTTATAAACATAATCACTCTTACAGCGAATACACGTGCCATTTGTGGTATCACAATAAGTGGCTTGGCACGTTTGATCGCACAACACACAAGATAACCCGTCAATGGGTGACGGGTAAGATCCATAACTACACGTTTTGCATATTCTGGAGTGGTCCAAAGCACACGCAGAACAATTAGCAATAGCCACATAACATGGATCGCATTTGGACCGGTTTTGTGCATTAAAAACAAAGTTACTCAGACAACTGGTGCAATAGCCGGTGGCGCCATCGCAACTTCCTCCACAGGAATCGTCGCATTTCCGACATTTGAAGTCGCCAGAAGTCGTCTTGAAGTAATTGGAAGTGCAAATTGAACACTTTCTATTCGATGCAGAATCACACGTCTTGCAATTTTTATCAAAATCACTACAAGACGTGCAATTCACTGATTTGGGGTCTTCAAAGACGTAATTTGAATTACAAAGTTCACAAATCCCAGTCGTGGGGTTACACGAAGAGCAATTCGTCGAGCAATGAGTACACAATCCATTACTTGTAGGGTAATACCCCGACTCACATTGGACGCATTTCCTCTCAAAAGTACTCGAACACGTTTTACAATTCGAGTCAAATGATTTGCACGTCATACACGCCGTAGAAAGAGGGGACGTCACCACGTAATTTGTTGCACATTTATCGCACTTCCCTGTGCTTGTATTACACGTGTTAGTTTGACAGGTTGCACTACAAGTCATGCACGCCCCGGTATTGGGTGACGGGTAATATCCGATATTACAAGTCGTACAAATTCGATTAAAAGTCGTTGAGCAAGTTAAGCAATTTGCATCAAAAGAAGAGCACTTTTCACAAGACGTACCTCCTCCACCTGCAATGAACACATAATTTGATATACACGAACGACAGACACCATTTGTTGTGTCACAATTTCCATTACATGTTAAATCACACGCTTTACACGTTGTCTCAAGAGTGGATGAGGAGTACACTGGATAGTAATTTGAGCGACATACGATGCACTTCCGACTAAAATCAGACGCACATGTCGAGCAATGTGCATCAAAAGTGTTGCACGAATCACAAGACACGTCCTTGTTACTTTTAAACACATAATTGCTCTGACATGAAGTGCATATCCCAGTCATCGCATTGCACGCATCACTTTTGCATGTTAAATCACATGGAATGCAATTACCAGTCGTTTTTGAAGGGTAATATCCCCCTTTACATGTGATACAAGACCCCGAGGAATCCGCCGCACATTTCAGACAGTTTGGGTCTAAATCAGAACATCCTGTGCACGCTATCCCCGGCGGGTTTTTCATGACAAAATCGGCTTTACAGACTTTGCAAATGCCGCCATTTGGCTCACAAGAAGAGCACGAAGAGTCGCAGTGTGTGCATGTATATGCACTGTTGATGTAATAATCTGTCTTACATGCAATACACTTCCTAGAAGAATCAGACGCACACGTCAAGCAATTTGCATCAAACGATTCGCACAACTCGCATTGATTTGAAGAAGTTGAAGAGAGCACGTAGCCTGAGATACACGAAAAGCATATTCCAGTTGTAGTGCTGCAAGTAGATGCGCACGTTGAATGACAAGTTACACAACTAGTCCCAGAAAGGTATGATCCACTTTTACACGCCACACACTTCCTTTCTGTTTGTGAACACGTCTGGCAATATGAATTAAAAGTGCTGCACAATTCACATGAAACGGAATTTGAAGTGTATGGGACATATCCAGAGGAACAGTGTAAGCATATCCCAGTGGTTGTACTACAATTATTGGTGAGACAAGTCGTTGAGCATTGCGCACAAACGCCTCCTTTTGGGTAATAGTTCGTCGCACATTGTGCACACACTCTGCTCTCTGTTGGACATGAAGTACAATGTGCGTCAAAAGTTGTACAAGTCACACACACTTTAGATTTCGGTGAGTCATACACCAAGCCAGTCGCACAACTTGTGCAAACTCCACTCACCGAATTGCACTTTGCACATGTTGGTGAACAAATTGTACATGACGTCCCATCCAGATAATATCCCGCTGCACATTTAGAGCACGCCGTATTTGATGTACATGTTGTGCATCCAGTGCTGCATACATTGCACTTTTCATTAGATAGATAATACCCTCCCTTACAAACAGTGCACGTGGGACCACTTATTAAACAGTCAGAGCACCCCACAAGTGAAGTACAATTCAAGCAAATGCCGTTACTTATATACGTCCCTCTTTTACAAGTTGTGCAAATTGCTTTTGAGCTAATTTCATTATAGTAACAATCATTGCAATAAGATATAGTGCTATCGCATTTAATGCACTTATCATCCTTTGAATAGTGATACGACTTACACTTGGAACACCGATCTTCAGTGGGGCACACCATACAATTTGTATCTGTGCACGGCGTACAAACGTTGTTGTTAATGTAATATCCCGAATAGCACGTTTTACATGTTGTCGAGCTTTGACATGTGTAACAATTTGTTACGCCGCACGAGGAACATGTCCCCGACGATAAATAATAGCCGGGTTTACATTGAGTACACGTTGTCTGATTATAACACCTGTCACAATACGACAATGTCGAAGAACACGCGTTGCATGTGTTTGTTGATGAAGTCAAATAGTATCCATAATAGCATCTCGAACACGTCGTTGCCGAACTACACGAATAACAATTGTTGGTAATAACAGGGCAAGTTGTGCATACTCCATTATTCATATACGATCCATAGTAACACACATCACACGTTGTAGAGGAAGAACAACGATAACAACTAGAAAGTGTTCTTGAACATGGAACACAATTGTTAGTGGAGTCTTTGTAATATCCGTACAGACATTCCAAGCAGATGTTGGAGTTATCACACCTGTAACAATTTGAAGTGGTGCACTTCTTACACGTTAGTGATGATAAGTAATATCCATATATACATTCAGTGCATGTCGTGGAGGACGTGCACCGGTAACAATTAATAACACCGCAAAGCTTGCAGATATTGTTTTCTAAATAGTACTTATAATAACATGCAGTACATGTCGATAATGAACTGCTTGAACATGAGTAACAATTCGCTACAGTACACCCGGCGCCTTTTAGTGTTGATTTAATAGTATTGCTGGAACTATTAATAATAGAAATATAACTATAATCTGATGGGACAGTCACCGCGTCTGAAAATACAAAGACTTTGTGCGAGACATTTTCATAACGGACGTTTTTACTCTGAAAAGTGACCGTCGCGTTTTGAAGAAAAACTTCAAAGAAGTCGACTGAGTCGTCAAGTTCGATGTTGATAAAAGTGACCTCGGAACACTCTAATTTAGTCAGATTTTGTAATCCAATGAAGAGTGTTTGGTTCTCATATCTCAGTGAATGGTGTAAACAAAAGTCAGACACCTTAGCATAATTTGAAAGCGAATAGCAGTGAATCACTAAGTCTAGGTCAATGCAAAATGACGGCTCGGTTGATGCAAATGACAAAACAGCCGTGAGGATGACAAGAAAAAACAACATATTTTGAATTAAAAAATTATTCAATAAATTAAGAAACAACAGTCCAAGTCACTTTTTTTCGGTGCTCTTATTTTTTGGTTGCACGTCAATAAATTTGCTTCTTTATTTGTAATCCCAGCTTTTACTTTCTTTTTTGTATTGATTTCTATAAGTAAACTGAAATATTATAAATGGATAATAAAATGGATAAAATGATTGCAATTGTTTCTTGGGAATCAGTGTATCATTTTTTATTTGGTGTTTTTTATTGGAAATAATGTATTACTAAGTACATTTCGGGATCAATACTCATAACACGACAATTTCTATTGGGATACCAAAATTTATAGTAAATTTAACTATACATTCAGATTTATCCAATATGTAACTTTTCAATTGAATAAGAGCATAATTCCAAAGACCGGAAATTATCTAAAAATGTTTTTATTTGGAAAATAAGATAAAAAAGAATATTCTAACACGACTTATTAATAGTATTTTATAGTTTCTTTTACAATATATGTTTATTGGAATTATCAAGTTATTTTTTCATGTTCAAAGACCTTTCAAAAAAGCAATAACATTAAAACCAATTTTTTGCCATATGTTTAGTTTATTTAATTATAAAGAAATAATGAAATATGGTAAAACTTGTAAGTTTAAAAATAAATTCAAACTTAAATTAGAATTAAATCGACTTGTGTTATTTTTATTGTAAAAACAATCGAATGATCTGCAAAACTTTTTGAGTTTAAAAAAAGAATTACAAAATAAAAAAATTTTGTAAGGTGATTTTAATAAAGAAACGGGAATTAGAGAAATGTAATGCACATAAATTCAATTGATTTGACGCTTTTAAGAAACTGTCGGGAGTGTTGGAATTTTTTAGGTTATTTGTAATAATAATTATAATTATAAGAAAAAACTAATAATAGCATATAAATTTTGTTATTGTCTTTTTTAAACAACTTTTTTATAATAGTGAAATAAAAAAATGGTTTTTAATGTAAAATAAGTAAATATATTATATATTATATAATATACGTCTTTAATTTATACATTAGTATTTGATAAACATGTTTGCTATTCTAAAAACAACGTCCATTTTTTTATATAATCAACACTAAATAATTAAATATACTAATACAATTGGATAAAATAGCATTGTTATATTTATAATATATATATATTCTGATTGTTGAATATTAAAATAATTCAAAACATAAAACAACTCAGTTGCTTAATCAATTTTTAAATTTTAAAGAGTTGTTGCTCTGCCTTCACAAATCAATCTTATTCTTCTCAATTTATTTGCCAATTTTTTCAAGTTATTGCTTCTCCCCAAAATAGGTGATTGTGTTTGGAGTGATTGCAAAAAGTCCAACAAAGTTTGTACATGAGACAAACAAGATTTGTAAGCGCTCGAATGTTTTGTATATATCGATTTTAGCAACTGGTCTCTATCACCCAATGCGGTGACAAGTTTGTTGAAATATGCTTCAACTCTTGGTGATTCTTCCGTTATATGTTTCATTAAATCTACCACTTCTGGTGTATGTAGCTCGTCAAGTAATCTAAAGAGTTTCTTAAAATTATAATAAGAAGGTGTTGATATTGTTTCTTCAATTGTAAGTATAATTGGTTGAAAAGAATTGCCAAAAGTATCAATTTGAAATGCAATTACAAACGGCACCATTTTTTGTGTTTCTTCGTTTGAATCGCGCCTAAGTGAAGTCAACAATTCTTTGTAATCAGATAAATATTCTTTGAAATTGTTTAATGCACTTGAAATACCATTGGAAGTTATCATTCGTGACTTATCTCGCATATTCTGCCGTGTATTTCTTTCTTGTCTAATCGGTGCGTCTGCAAATCCAAAGTCCTCCATTTCTGCAAAGGAAACGGTACATAGCAATAAAAATAACAACATCATACAATTAGTTTTTATTGAGATTATATGGCAAGGTATAATTTTTGCGATTGTTAGTAGAGTTTGGTGTTTTGAAACAAATTAAAATTTAAAATTTTTTATTGTAAGAGTGATCAATATAAAACATTGATTTAATATTTATATAATAAGTATTAGTGGCAATTTAATATATAATATATATATATATGACAAATAATTGTATTTTATTATGATTTAAATAAAAAGTTTAAAAAAAGAACTACGATTTTTATCACTATTTATTTTGTAATAATTACCAGTAACAATAAGTTTTTAAATGGTCTTTGATGCCCAATTTTATATATAGAATTGTTTCTGTTAGATTAATACCGATCAATGTTCAAAAAGGTTGTATTGTAATTGTTTGTTTCCACTGTTTGAGCAACCTTTTAATAGTTTACTTTTAATAATATTTTTAATTAATTGTAATTGATAATATAAATAATTTATTATTATTAAATTAAATTTATTAAAAAACCAAACAAATAGTTCAAGTATAAATTAAATCGGAAGTCTAGAAATAAGGGACATTTTGTCCATTTAAAATTTTTCCAAGTCTTCTCAATTTTGCTATCAATTTTCTCAACGTGCTGCTTCTTCTCAATCTAAAACTTTTACTCCTCATACCAATCAATAAATCTAACACACTTTTCACATGACTGACTGGTGAGTTATATACATCAATTTGGGTTTTCAGTTGAGTTTTTCTTAAATTGTTACTGTCTCCAATTTGTTGCATTTTTGGATTAAAATCTTTTGCAATTTTATAAACTTCTGTGGACATATGTCTGAGTAAATCAGCAACTTCTGGTGTATATATTTGATCAAGAATTTTGAATATGTTCCTCACATTGAAATATGATGGTTTATCTTTTGCTGTTGTTATAAAAGATAGAACTCTTTCAAACTTCTTACCAAATAACGTTATATGATACGCAACAACAAAAGGTACCATATTACGAATCTCTTCAGTATCATAATCTTTCATTGGAATCAAAAGATTTTTATATTGAGTAATGTACCTTTCTAAATCCAAAAGGTTGTTTTCAATTCCAGAAATTAAAGTTGTTTGATCTCTTTTGGTTTGAGCTTCTTGTCTTCGGGCGACGAATCGTGATATACTTTTTCGAATACCAAAATCAGAATAACCATTTGAATAAAAACAACAAGAAAGTATAAACAATAGTTGTAGTAATGCCATTGTTAAACCAATTAAAATGTAAAATTTTGTTCTTGTTTTTTATTACAATTGTTTGATTTGATAAATGGAAACAACAGTTTTTTGTTTTCAATATTTAAGTTTCAATATGTTTTTTTGAAAGAGTGTTTTAATTGAAACAATTGAAAACAATTATTGGTTATGTAAAATGGGTATATTATGTTAAAATTATTAATTTAATGTATAATTAATATAGTTTTTAATACTATAAATTAATCATTATCATAAAAAGTAATTATAATTATTAAAAATTATTAATAATTGTTATATATTGTTTAAAAAAAACTTTTTTTGGTTGCAAATCTTTTAATTATATTAAATTGAATAACTATTTTTTAACAAATGTTTAAAATAAAATACAAATAAATAACCAAAAAATATGTCAAAAGTGCATCAAAAAGTGTGATACTGTGTTAATAATTTATAATCAACAATAGTTGTTAATTATATTTTAAACTATATTAATGACAATTAAATTAAAACAATAAAACGGAAACAAAATATTAAAAAAATTTGTGTGGAATTTACAAAAAGTGAATTGTAAACAAACTATTCGAAACAATAATTAAAACAACATAATTTAAATAAATGGGTTATTTAGTTAATTTTGAATCATTGATTTGAACTCCCTTTCAAGTTGTTCCAATTTAAAGCAAAGCTTTTTGACATTTCTACTTCTTCTAAGTATTGGACTTATTTTAAAATCTTTTAAAAGTTCAAGTATTTTTTCAATAAGTTCAAAAGGAGTTTTAAATGCGGAAATATGTTCTTGTAAAATATTCTTTTTATTATCATTCTCGGCGTTTTTCATTTTATCACTGAACGATTTTTCAACATTTGTTTGTTCTCTCACCATTTGTTTTAAAATATCTATATTTTCTTGTGTAAATATTCCAGCAATTGTTTTGACTAATTCTTTGATGTTGAAATGTGTTGGATTCACTTTTGCTTGATAACCTGCATCCAATACTTTCGAATAAAACTGAGCATACCAATAAATGGAAGTTGCAAAAGAAGAAGTTACTATATCTCGAATATAAGTAAAATCCAAATCCTTTAATCTTGATATTTTATTCATGTAATTTCTAATATAATCTCTAAAAGTTTCAATAATATTTTCAAACCCATGTATCATTGTTCTTTTTTCTCTTGCAATTCTCGACGCTTTTAATCTTGCAGATAAAAAGGGGATGTCACCATAATCATATGTATCTGCATAACATAAAGAAGCCAAAATACAAACGAACAACATGAATTGATTATGTTGTATTTTGAGTTTTAAACATGCTTAAATGTGTTAGTTTTATATGTTTGTGGATGTATTTTGAAATTGGATTAAACGAACTTTTTGTATGTGTAAACATTTCCAACATTTTCGGATAGTTAATTAAAATGTTTTATTTGATTATATGTTTTTTTTATAAAACATTTAATTTATAAAAATAAATGAAACAAAAAATAAAGTTAATACAGATGTGCAAAAAGTGTTTGTCGTAAGTACATAAAGTTTTTTCTAAATTAAATCTCAAATAAACAATATCTAAGTGATATTTATATAAAAAAATCACAATACAAGTATATATATAGGGTTTTTATATAAAATTGGGTTTGTAATGTATAAAATTATTAAATAGTATAATAATCAGGAGACAACACTAACAACCACGATTTAGTGATAAAAACCTGATCACGGCTAATTAATTTTGTGTTAAAGAATGTTTATTCGTAATTCAAACACGTTAAATATGTAAACAATGGTAATTAAAAAAAATATTTATAAAAAACAATTCAAACATGATACATTCGAAAATGAATGCTACATATTGAAAAAATATAAGTTTACTTTTTAAAATAATATGAAAATCAAAATAAATTTATAAAAACAAATACAGAAATAATTTTTTAATTGTTATTTAATAATAATTATTAACTAAATAATAAAATTTGTTATATTATATTTATAGATTTGTTTTTAAAAGGCTAAAATTTTGTGTACAAAAAGTGATCACACGAGAGCACTAAAAACAAATAGAAAGTGATAAAGATGAAATTTTATCATAATGATTGGGACTTGTACTATATTAACCGACAATTATAAATAATCATAACTTAGCGCATTTTAATAATATTAACATAAAAACTATAAAATATTGATAATATTTGCATTTTATAACTGTAAATTATTCCACAAAGATGATATAAAAACACTAAAAAAATTACTCCAATTAACTTTTTTACTAATTGTTATGGACAATATCAATAAATTTTATTAAAAATTAACAACATTATTATAATGTTTTTGACAAAAGTAATCTTGGTTAAATCACTGAAATAATGTTATAATATATAAAAAACACAGTTTATTATAAATGAGTGAAATTTACAAGAAAACAAAATAAGTTTTTTAGAAATATTTAAAACAATAATTGAAAATTATAAAATTTTGAATGAATTGTTTAATTGTAAACTTCGAATAATTCAACTTTGGTTTGTTATTGAAACCAACTCTTGTTCAAGTTGTTCCAATTTAAAGCAAAGATTTTTGACATTTTTACTTTTTCCAAGTATTGGATTTGTTTTTAAATCTTTTAAAAGTTGAAGTATTTTTTTGATAAGTTCTCCATTAGTTAAAAAAGCATCAATGTAGTCTTGTAAGTTTCTTTTTATAATGATATCTTCATATGTTTTTATTCTTTCAGTAAAAGTTCCAATAACTTTTCCTTGAATGGTTACCATTTGTTTTAAGACATTTGTATTTTCTTGTGTAAATATTTCAGCAATTGTCTTGACAAATTTTTTGAAATTGAAATAATTTGGATTGTTTTTTGCTTTATCACCTGCGTCCAATACTTTTGTAAAAATTTGAGCATACCAATAAATGGTATTTGCAAAAGAAGAAGAAACAGTTTCTTGTATATAAGAATAATTTATTTCTTTTAATCTTAATAATCTTTCAGTGTAACTCGTGGCATATTTAATGAAATTATCAATAATACTTTCAAACCCATGTATCATTGTTCTTTTT
>NW_004440274.1:106236-110718 GCF_000330505.1 Entamoeba invadens IP1
ATTATTAGCACTTAAAAATATAATTCAAATGTCTTAGAATAGGTAATTTGTGAGTTTATAAAATAATTTTTTGTTGTTGAATTTGACACATTTTTCTATTTTTTGATTATTTTATACATTTCAATTCAAACAAATAAAACAAAATATAAAGTCTATAAAAGTTCAAAAAGTTGTAACTCTCTTTTGACCTAAACTTCTTTCAACTTGTTTCAATTGCTTTTCCAATTTTTTAATATTTTTGCTTCTTCGAAACAAGTGATTTTCTTTTAATTCTTTAACAAAATTTTCAATTGTTTTTAAATGACTTCGAGGAGAATTGAAAGCACTAACAATATCTTTCAAAACACGTCGTTCTCTTTCTTGTCCATCTTTCAGCTTTTCAATAATTTGGTTGAAATAAGTTTCAATTTCTTGAGATTTAGTGAATAAATACAATTGGAAATTTATTTCTTCTTCAGAAAATATAGAAATAATCTCTTTTAAAACATTTTTGATGTTAAAATAATTTTGTTCATTTATTGCTCGAGTTAATAATTTCACAACTTTGTCATATTTTCTACCATAAAAATGTAATCTTTCAGCAAGCCGATGAGATACTTTTTCTTGTATCACATTATTCATTCGATCTTTCACTGTAGTGAACAAAAACGAATAATCTTGGATATATTCTTTGAACTGTTCGAGAATACCGTTAAACCTATTAATCATTGTTGTTTCTTCCCTTCTAACACGAGTAGATTTTCTTTCGAATAAACGTGGAATGTCATTCATTTCAGCATTAGAAAGAATACATATAAGTAATATCAAACACATTATTTTTGATATAATTAAAAATATTAGTTGTATTATAAATAATAATAACAGAAGATACAAATTAACGAAAAGTAAATATCTAACCATGTATTTTTATTTTTTTAAATGAACCATAACAATTAAAATTTTTAAGTGTCAAATATCAAAAGAATATACTGACTAAATTTTTATTATAAAATAATAAATCTTGATTGTATCTATTGATTAAACAATAAAATAAATTTCTGACACTCTAAATTGGAATGTTCCACATTTGATAACTTTTTCAACAATTAAAAACTGTACAAATTGGACTAATAATAATAATCTATTGGTTTAATTAACTAAGTTATTTATTTCAGTACAAACAAAATTTATTTTTTTATTTGTTTGTTTGTTTCAAAAATAAAACAATACGATAATTCAAATAAATTATAATTATTTTCGTGATAAATTCATTAATATTTTATTGAATTTATTATCAAGATTACGAATATTTTTACTTCTACTGAGTTTTGGACTTTCTTTCAATGATTTAATAAAGTCCAACATATTTTCGAAATGTATTTTTGGAGATTCAAAAATTGAAATTAAATCTTTTTGGTATTTTAAAAATTGTTGGTCTCTGTGATCTGTGTTTTTAATCGTCTCATGGAAATACAAAGATATTTCGTTTGCTCTTTTAACCAAATAATTTTGCATATCAATTTCCTCAATCGAGAACACTTTGTCAAGTTTTTTAATAATCAATTTTACGTTGAAGTAACTTGGATTTCTTTTTGCATTAGAAACAGCCTTAATAACATTATCATATTTTCTTGCGTACAAATATAGTTTATTAGCGATATCTTGTGATATTCTATCTTTGATAACTTTGTATTTATACCCTTTTATAGGCAAAAAATAGCTTGTATACTCTCTTAAATAATCGCCAAATTCAGTTAATATTTCACTGAGACCTCCTATCAAAGTTGATTTTTCTCTATCAATCCTTCTATTTTTAATTCTTAAAAAGTTTGGAATGTCATCATTTGACTCTGACACAACACAAGTTAACATCAAGAAAAATAATATCATTATTGATTATCCGATTCATTTTTTGTTTATTAAACAAAATATAACTTTTTGTTTTTGTTTTTGAAAACAAAATAATTTGTTTACAAGAGTTGTACATTACTTTTAAAGAATACACAAATTCAAATTTTTCGTTTCCAAATTAATTACAATTTAAAGTTTTATTGTTATTATATGATTTGAATTCTAATTTGTTGATATGGTTTTAAATTGTATTTTACTAAAATATTTTCGAGTTGTAATTAGTATCAAAATATATCATCAATAATTTAAATTAAAATTAATATCAAATTAAAACAATGTAAATATACTATGAAAAAGTTGTTATTAATACATATAAAATTATCAAAACACACTTGAAATTAATATTTATTTTAGTAAGACCCATAATAAAACTTTTTTAATTTTTGACAATAGTACTTTGCAATCGAACCAGTTTTGCCACTAGATTTTTTATCGTGCTACTTCTCCTCAAAATTTCATTTTGTTGTAAATTTCTTAAAAAGACCAAAATGGTTTCAATGTGACTATATCCAGATCGAAACCCACTGATCACATTCCCAAAAGAAACAATTTTATTATGTTCTCGTTGGTCCGTATTTTCTATTAATTCTCTAAAATAACGTTGTATTTCTTGAGCCTCCAAACTCATTTCTTTTAACAACTTCATGTTTTGTTGAGTAAACACCAAATCAAGTTCTTTTATGAGATTCCAAAAATTGTAGTGCGATGGGTCTCTTCTAATAAAGCGAAGTGTGTGTTGGACATTACCATATTTATGTATATATTTGTGAATATTTTCAATTTTAAATTCTCCCAGTTTTTGAGTAATTTGAGGGATTTTTTGCTTCTTGATTGATAAAAACAGTTTTACGTAGTCGAATATATACCTTTCAAATTGTAGCAACACTCGTTCCAAACCGTCAATAATGGTTCTTTTCTTTCTTTGTATAACATCTTCTTTTGATTCAAAGAAAGTGGGTATTTGTTCAAAGTCGTTATATTCTCCTAAAGTAAGGACAACAAACAAGAGTAAAATTTGAAACATCTTTATGTTGTATTTTATTAAGATTCTTTATTTTTATATAATATGTGATGGTTTTTGTCTTCATAAATTATTTATTTGATGTCGAAAAAACACATTTAAATCACAGTCGGTTATTAAACGTTATATGGTCTCTAACTTTATCAGTTTTTTAAAATAATAATAATTGGAATTATTTGTTTTTGGTTATTTTATTAATTCAGAAGACTTTCTAAAAAACATCCTATTTGTTTTAGGTTTATTCCACTTTACTTGATGCTTGATGCTTAGATTAAATTGGAGTGTTTTTTTGTCCAGATATCTTTAAAAGACTGAATTTATTATAAATTAGTAAAATTAAGACATCAACATTCTAAAATGAAAAAAAAATATTTTGTTTAAATTCATTGAACATCAACCAACTTTTTTACATAAATTTTGTTAATTTAAAACAAAATAATGTTTTATTATAACAGTAATAAATTTTTAATAAATTAATTAAAATTGGTGGAAAAAGTCAGATTTGATAAATTTTACTAAATTTATAATAAATTATAATAAACAATAATTTATTATTACTTTTTAATTTTATTACTATTAAATTCTATAACTAACGAACCAAACAAATAATTCTAATTTATATAACGAGACGCCTCTATTTTAGATAAAAACAACAATTTGTTCACAATACACCTGTATATTACAAATAATTGTTCTTAGTTAATTATGAACATTCATTTATTCATTCGAAGACTGATTCAATACATGGGGAAATGGGTGACAACTCTTTAACAATATGAAGATGTTTAAAGATCAAATTTGTTGTTATAAATTAAATGTCCCAAATGCCACATTCAAGTTTTTGATTGTTGAATTGTGTTGAAAAACGGCAATAAAATTTTATAAATGATTTGATAGACAACTTGTAGTTATGTTTTTTATATATGCTATATTTTTATTTTCAATTTTAAACTGAACATTGAGTGGTTGTATTTGTCCATGTATTAAATTAACACAATCACAACAACAAAATGTTGTTTATGTATTTAAAACGTTTGTTTTATTTGCGTGATTAAAAAAATTTCAACCTAAAGTTTGGTTGTACTCAAACATCAAACCAATGGCTTAAATTGGAGGCGCTTGCAGATGAATAAGGGTCAAGGACAATCAAAACTGTTTATTCTTGGCTCAATTAATTCTATTTTTATTAATGTTCATTTGGTTCAATTAAAATTATTATTGTTTAAACAATAATAAAATATTTAATAAATCTACTATAATTTTTATTATTCACAAATTGATTTTTTATAGGTTATTTATAATTAAAATAACTATACATTTTTCATTTTTTTATTTGTTTAGTATAATGAATGGTTGTTTACAATAAATTATAGTAATTCTTATCAAGCCGGACTTTTTTACCAACTCCGTGATAAATTCTTGTCGAGTTTCCACAAACCCTCACTGGCATTACTCTTCAAAGAGTTTCAAACATTGAAATTAATCAAATTAACTTTGATGAAAACAACCCAAGAATATACCCACAGTGGTTTGCCCAAAAACTTAACAAAGTTAGATTATATTCAGAAGAA
>NW_004440274.1:110818-116697 GCF_000330505.1 Entamoeba invadens IP1
AACAAGCGAGAGAAATCAACATTTTATATAGCAAGGCGGACTTTATAATGGATGAAAGTGAAGCTGAAAATATCAAAATTGTTGGTTATGCAGGAAAGGAACTTGTTGTAAATGATAAAAAGTTGGTTAATTTTGAATGTCAAAGAATTGAAAGTCGGGTCAACTTCATACACAATGAAAGAATGTTTCAAAACACATTTATTTTCAATTTTGATGTAAATAAAAAATTTGTTGTTGAAAACATACCAAATGAAAGTATGATAATTATCATAAAAAACAACAAATGCGTATGTAAATGTGTATTCAACAAGTTTTTATTTAAAAATAACATTTTGATGATTGCAAGTTCAAAGGGAAATTTTGACTTAGAAAGTATTGATTTGGAGTCATTTGACTTTAATGGACAAAAAAATGGAAACAGTGAAGTGTCGATCAAACTGGGGAATATTCAAAGAGTTAAAATCGCACAAGGAAAATACACCCAAATAACAACCAAAAGTGTTGGTAAAATAACGTTAGAAGACGTTAATGTAAAAAGTTTGTGTATTTGCAATGTAATGAAGTTTGCAAGTAAAAATTTGATTTTTGAAAACATGGAACTTTCAACATTATTGCAAAATGTCAATTATCACGAATGAAACTGTCTTCATTAATGTTTTGTGTTAATTTTTTTATGGTTTACAAATCAAAAATATATATTTTGATAATTAAGTTTTGCATTTAAAACTTGGTTTGTTAACACTCAAGATTCTAGAAAAAAAAACGTTTTCAAAAAAATGTTTTAATTCTAATTTTTCATTTCAATTTAAAGCTCAGGTTTACTCTAAATGTATACAATTGTAGACAAATAATAATTCGAACAACTTAAATACTAGTTTGGTTTTACAAATGTTCTCCAAGCACTTTTTGCAAACCACAATTGAAAAATTATGCAAATGCTCACTAAAAACAATTTCTGAATAATTTACAATTTTTTTTTATTTTCGACAAAAACGATTCTTTATGCCATTACTTGTTTCTTTTAAACATGATATTTTTATCATCGAATGACTATCTTGGAAAACAAGTGGACGTTTTGAAACTCAATATATACATTGTAGTATACAATATGTACTACATTGTATACTTTCCATGTATTTTATTTGTTTTTTTGTTTGTGAATACAGTTTTCATAAGCAACATAAATTTAGTATTTGGTGTTCAGTGTTTAAATATTCGTTTGTTTTCAATTATGTTTTGTTCAAAAACTTCATTTTGAAGGTTTTTTTAATAACAATAACGCCTAAATGGCATTTAATTATGATTAATGGTTCTGACTTTAAAAATAATTAATTGGAAAAGAAATTGTTGTTGTTCGACATTACAGTTGGATAAAAAATAGTCAGAGACCAAACAATTGTAAGAAGTAAAATAAATAGTTTTAAAACTTTAGATAAAAACTGTTATAAAAATAGATTTAAGTTTCATACCATTTTTTGGTGTACCTTTTTTCACTTTTTTCAAAACCCGTTATTTTCTAGGTAATCAATTGGAAATACACCGTTCTGACAATTATTTGGTCTCTGATTTATGTGTTGTGTTTTTTTTACACAAAAAAATAATAAAACATAAATTCGTAAATTATTTAAAAAATGTTAATTGTTTTGTAATTTTTTCGATTATTTAAATTATAATAAACTGTTTTCAATTGCAGACATTTTAAACAAAGCTAAAGTTTTAGGTGTTATTGTATTATTTGTTGTTAAACCAAAATTTAACGAATAAAATATTTGATATATTTAAAAATAAACTTAAACTAAGAAAACATAATAAAAATGTCCCATTTAGAACACGTTTATTTAATGAATGTGTTGTTATACCTTCCACTCTCTGATTTGTCCAATTTCTACAAAATTTCAAAAACAAGTTTAATGTGTTGTTTGTCAATGAAAACCAATCCATGGGTGTCTTCTGATTCATTAACACCTCACAATGCTATTCAATCTATAACATCTTTTTTGCCAAATATAGAGACTTTAACTCTTCCCAAATTCATCATTTCTACACTTTCTATGCATGATGTTTCTCTCATATTTCGTCTCACGAACATATCATTATTGAAATACAACGAATCAGTCTTTTCTTTAAAACCAGAGAACTTTTCTAAATTAGTTTCGATTCAGAAAAACTTCCTTCAAAAATACAATGAGACAACACTCTACCTTGAAAATTTTGATATTCCACAAAATAGTAAAAGTGTTGAAAAAATAGTTTTCGACGAAAATATTTTGAAAACAGAGTCAATCGACTTTTCTAATTTCCCAAATTTAAAAACAATTGAAATAATTATTTTACATTCAAATGTGTTATTCACTGATTTTTTATATCCAAAATTCTCTCCAAAAATCAGCGTCATTGCCGTCTTCCCATTTTCCAACAAATGTTGTGGGAATAAATTTATTGGTAATACTATCGATAGACTTAAATCCATCAGTCAGAAATTGTCATATTCAATTCCTTTTAATTCAAAGTTTTCGATTGTAGTTGAAGGGGTTTCTGGTCGATTTTTATATGACTGTACAAACGATAAAACTGATTTCTTTGTTTTAGATTCACCTGGAAAAATGGGAGTGTACCCAAAAAATGTATTGGCCACATGATGTCATTTTGGAATGTCTGAAATTATCGAAGTTTTGAATACCTTAAACGCGCTAATGTGTATACTTCAAATGTCATTCTACCTCCTTCAGTTGAATCCATTTCATACAACGACCGCACTGCAAAAATTGACAATTTGGATGAACTAAATAAATTAAAAACTATATCTAAAAAGTGTTTTAGTGTTGTGCCCCATAAATTTGTTGATAAAATCGAATTTAAAAACGTTTCTTTTGAAATATCACATATTTTTCCGTTTATAATTCTTTTGAGTTACTTTCCACTCAAATTTATATTCTCGATACTTGTGATGAATAGTACTTTGGTACAGGCGCTTTCGTCTTCGAAAATTGAAATGAGTTTGTGTTTTGATGTAATTTTGATGTACATTGCAATCGTTCAACTTAAACAATCGTCGCGTGATTTGTCATCTATTTTGATATTTTTGTTTTTGTTGTCTGTTTGTCTCTTTGTTAGTTACGTTGAGATAAAAATAGAAGGAGCCCTTGGAATGATATTTTGTATGTGTTCTTGGTATACACTGTGCGTGTGCTGTATTCCTATTTACGATGACGATGTTGTTTATTTTCTATCAGAAAAAGTGTTTTTCTTTACAAAATCAAAATTTCTTTCATTTATTATTT
Organism: Entamoeba invadens IP1; assembly: GCF_000330505.1. Classification (NCBI taxonomy): domain Eukaryota; phylum Evosea; order Mastigamoebida; family Endamoebidae; genus Entamoeba; species Entamoeba invadens. The sequence goes on from NW_004440274.1 coordinate 114,100, forward strand.
CACTTTTTGAAGTGGCTTTAAGATATAAAAACGGTGTCATAAATATGTGGATTTTCGGTTTTATAGTTTGTATAATTGTGTTTGTATCGTCATTTTTTGTTCTTCATATTGCGTTATTGGTGTTTTATTTTGTGTATGTGTTAATACTCTTCTTGATATTTTATTTAGTTTGATCAGTTACTGATTAATACATTTTTCTTTGAGTGTTTATTTTAAAATATATTTAGAAATTTTAGGGACCATCCTTTCCGACCGTCACCCCGTTTACAAAAATGAAATATTTGCCGTAATTGTTTTTAAAAACAGTCCACTTTATAGTTTCTGTTTGTGCGTCCGCATATCACCCACTTTTCTTGAACGTACTATGGACGTGGATATGGTTCCCTTCTTATCAAGCAAAATGAACAAAGGGATCAGCGCCAAGGGATGACTTAAAAAGTGTATTAAACAGGTGCACATATAGATTGTTTGCGATATATGTGTGATCGCCTGGGTATCGCTTGGTTTTTACTGACTGGAGGTAACGTTTATTGAATAAAAGAATAATTTGTAATAAATATTTATTTTTTTATCTACTGTAACTTTACTAAAATATGAATAAAAATAAAAAATAAAAAAATGTGGTTTATTTAAAGATTATTATAAATATTAAAATTAGAATAGTTATTAACATTAACACTTAAAAACACCTTCTTTTAACATCATGAAAGTGGTTGTGATATGTAGACAAAAAGAATTCAAATATGCATTTCCAATTTGATTTGTTATTGGATTACATGGCTCGGAGCAGTCTTCTCCTTCAACCATCTCTTCGCCTTCGGGACTCTCTGTTCATGTGGAGAACAGTGACGAATTGGGAAAAATTAAAAAACTATTTAAATTTTAAAACATTTAAAATAGTTAAATTAATTAAAAAAACATATTTTTATTTTTTAATAGAATATGATATAACCAATCAAAGTAATAAATAATAGCATGACCAATTCAAATCTGCGCATTACAGTATTATAAACCTTCATCACTTCTTTACTGATATATTTCTATGCATGTTGTAAACGAGAAAGAAACTATTTACTTAGATTTCTAGTTATTAAATTACTATAATATTACTATTAAATTACTATAATAAATAATAATAATAAATAATAAATAATTAATAATTAATAATTAATAATTATTAATTAATATATAGTTAATTTGAAAAAGTAGTCCTTTCTCCAACTTTATCCTGGCATTTTTGCACCATCAAAACTGGAATATTTCGGGAAACAAATTGAAACACTCCCAAACCCTTGTTTCATAATTTTTACCGGAATTAGGAAAAATCGTTTTTTCTTAATTCCCAAATTTTTAAACATATTTTGTGTAATTTTTTGTCAAATAGACAACGTTTTTAGACAGACTTTATTTAAAATTGATGTTGAAATAACTAGGTTTGTTAAATTAAAAATAAAAAATAGAATCCTGTTATTTGTTTTGTTGTTCTTGTTTATTCAAATATTATTAATTAAAAAATAAATGTGTTTTTTGATTAAATGATTCTGTTCTCTTTGATAAAGAATTTTCTTTTTTACAATTGCAGTAATTTAGTTGAAATAAAAATAAAATCGTTTGTCTTGTATGTTGATAAGATTGTACTATTTTAATGTGTTTTTGTTTTAATAAATACTGAAAAATATCAACATTATTAACTTTATAAATACCAGTTAAAATGATTTTAAAAATAAACACACATAAACAATAAATTTCATTAATAATCTTAATAGTGAAAAATAACATTTGAAAACATATTAAAAATAATTATAAGCATATTTATAACCCAATACTTTTTATTTAATTTTTACTAAAAAATCAACATTATATTTTTTCACGATAAAGCAAATTGTATTTTTTGAAAATATACACTTTTATTCTTACAGTTTGAATAAAAATTAAATAAAAACACTAAAAAGAAATAATATCGTTGGTTGTCAATTTATAATATAAAATAAAGGCAAGTTAATTATGTGATATTGTTTAATATTGGGTTTTTAAAAATAAACCACACAATTGGTGTGCATGGAATACATTATAAACCTCAAAAAAAGTCCAAAAAATATGAAAAGATTCAAAGTGTTTGAATTTCAGCGTGATATTTATATCTAATCGTATTTTTTATCGATAAGAAACACAATAATTAAAAATAGAAAAACATAGAGATATTTAAAAACGAATTTGTTAATCAATCACAACATTCACGGGTTGTTTGTTTTTTGCACAATATAAAACTAACTACGGACAGCGATAGATGAAAAAAAATGAAATCAAAAGTTCTTATGCGAAACACCATCATATTTATTACTCTTATTTGACAAACTCGTCAAATGATTACAAGAACGCACCAGAGAAGTTAAAATTAAAAACATTGGAAAAGATCAGATTTTCGTTAAGTGCTTCAAATAAACACAAGTAAAAATTGTTATCACTAACAACAAAATACACTTCTTTGGAATCAAAGGAAGTTGAACAGCACTCGACATGGGTGTCTGCACAGCACAATCACAAGTCGCATTGACTGGAAATAAAGTCGAGTTATTCGATATGAAAGCGCGAGATGGT
>NW_004440274.1:116797-125374 GCF_000330505.1 Entamoeba invadens IP1
TTAATTAAACGGGAAAACATTATTAATTTACCAAAACAATTTGTTATTTATATTTTGACAAAAACAACGATTTATAACCTTAAATAAATACAACAATAAATTAAACACATAATTTTAATTCATTATTACCATTTTTCAAAAAAAAACTTAACAAATTATTATATTTTTTATCATTTAATGTTTCATTCAATATATCGAAGTATAATTACAATATTAAACTCAATTGTACCATATTAAAAATGTCTTTTTTATTGGTTATTGTTTTTTATCAAATAATTTCTATTAAACAATCAAATGTTTATATGTTTTAATATTTTTTTTACAAAACCAACAATACCAACCACATTATTAGTAATTTTAATGATTTAATTGTCATTTTTGGACTTATTTATACGTTTAGCTTTTTTGTTCTTAGTTGTTGACTTTTTCTTACGTTTACCATCACCAACAAACCTCCTGCGACAAGGACATATATAATTAATTTCGTTCTTCTTTTGAATTGTGGTTCTTGAAATCACCAAAACGTTTTTATCTTCAGTTTCTATTAATTCATCTATACCATTATCACACTCAACACAAACACTTTTTCCTTTGCCATCTTTGATAGTACTCTTTTGTTCAGTATTATGTTTGGAATTATCACCATCGTATTCAATTAATTGGTCATTTTTTTCTGTCATATATTGATTATCGTTATTGATACAATTATATTTTGGATAATCTTTAATTTCACCGACATAATTTTCATCACACTTTTGATAATTAATCAAATCTTTCTTGAGATCAATAGTATCTTGTGAATTAATGTCCAACTCATATAATTTTGTCCATTTAAGATGGTCCACATTATTAATTATTTCTTTTTGAAAAATGTTTTGTGAACTACTATTACTATAATAGTTTAATGTCAAATTGTATATTTTAGTGGGTCTTTTATAAAAGTGGTTGTTTCCAGAATCCATTTGTTTTATTTTGTTTATTTCGCTTTCTTCAATTTTCATTAAATGAATAATTAGTTTTCCGATTGTAGGTTTTTTGCATGATAACCTTTTGACAAGTGATGAGTGATAACATTCACTTAAATTATCGGTTCTGATTTGTTGATTAAATTGACACCATATACGGATAGGCCATTTTTCTATCCAATTCACTTGAAAATAGTCCAGAAGTTTAAAAACGCCCTCATGAGAACCATCTTCAAAATCTTCCATTTTTATATGTCTTCGGATTTTTTCAAACATCAATGGAATATCACTAGGTTTGTAAAATGCTATAGTTTTTAATTTGCTGACAAGTTCCCAAATTTTAGAACCCGGATTATAATAGGATGACAGTCCAACTCTTTGAACTTCACGCCATATACATTGTGTATAATGAAAGTAACACCCGTGAATAATACAACCAAAATGAGTTAAAGCGTTTATTGCCGCTGCCTCAAAATCTAACATAATGCTCATTTCATTTGTAAGAAGTGGATAACCCAAAGTTTTGATACAGAATGAGTTGATAAGATTGAACATGATCAAATAATCAGACTCTTTGCGGTTTGACATAAGAGAGTGAGATAATGTAAAATTTTGACCATTGGCCAAAATACAATGTATTGTATATAATTGTGAATAAGATTGTGGACAAGAACTAAAGGTGCCATCCATACACAAATAAGCAATCTTTCTCTCTTTCAACATATTAATTTTGTCTTTTGAAATCATCAAAAATATATCATCTTCGTGTTCAATATAATATTTTCCACTCTGAACCAGTTCGTTTGTTTTTTCTATTATTAATTCATGTTTTATTTTATTAATTGTTCTTCTCAGAGTGGTTTTTCGGCGTTTATCTTCTGGTATCACAGATTCGTATTGCTCAAGTAATTTTGTTCCGGATGTTAGAATGTTAGTTCCTTGTTTGACTAGTTGCACAATGTGTGAATTGTCGGAAACGACATTTGATTTTTCGTGATGATGTTGTGTTATAGAATTTCGTATGAATTTATATTTGAGAAATTTCATCTGTTCGCCTTCGCCTTCATATTCAACAATTTCTATTTTCATTTCGCAGTCGCAACATTTAAAAACATTTCTTGTGCCATTTTGTGCATGAAAAGTGTATCCATCAATACTTGGAAGCATATAATGCGTACCATTTTTAGAAATTTTACGACTTTTTATTTGAGTAATATTTGTAAACACTTGATCGTATATTATATTTTTTTCGGTTTCTATTTCGTGTTGATCTTTTCTAGTAATAACTTTGCAGTCTTTTCTATGTTGTAAAGTATTTATTATGATAGGCATTTTTGTTTTTGTAAATTGAACGTTCGATGTGTTTACAGTTTTTTCAACATGAGACTCAATTTGTGTTGTCGAAAACAAATTATTAGGACAATTGTAATTTGGTAATATATTTGAAGGATTATTTAAATTTTGAATTGACAAACAATGTTGTTGGTTAAACTCTCTGTGACAATTTGAATTATCACTTATATAGTTTGGAGAAATATAGTACGGATAATAGTGATTGGTAAACAATTGTGTATTGTTAAAATAACCATTTTGTATTAAGTTTGTTGGGTTATAATAATTGTATTGTGGTTGGTGAATAAAATCGTTTTGTGTGGTAATTTCTTTATCCCCAACTTGACTTAAATTATAATACATACCGCTAGTTGTGTTGTTGGCGTGTATAATTGGTAACATAATGACAGTGTAATTTAATAAGATTATAAATATCATTAATAAACAAAAAACTCAAACTCATACTATATAAAATTATATTTATTTAATAAAAATTTATTGGTTAAAAGTTTGAAAACATGTGATTAATTAATGTCAATATTAAAAAGCCACGAAATATAATTAAATTACATTGAATAATAAAAATAAAATATAATAATTTGTTAAGTTTTTTTTTGAAAAATGGTAATAATGAATTAAAATTATGTGTTTAATTTATTGTTGTATTTATTTAAGGTTATAAATCGTTGTTTTTGTCAAAATATAAATAACAAATTGTTTTGGTAAATTAATAATGTTTTCCCGTTTAATTAAAGGATTTTTACATATTATTGAAAAACATTAGAATATTCACTCCAAAATATTCACTCTAAAATATTTGATCCAAATTATTCTGTCACCCAATCATTAAATACATCAAAGCAATGGAAGTAATTACAATTGATGTTTTGTATATAGAAAAATATACAACCAAAATGATTTTTATTTTTTTGTTGAATGAGTTCCATGTAAAAAATGATGTTTTTCCTTGTTGTTTTTTGTTTGATATTATCATTGTGCATTGATTTATTTTTTAAAACTTCGAATAAAAAACATTTGTATTACCATAAGTTGATTACGTGAATCATAATAATTGTTAAAGTTTTTTTTTGAAAGGAAAAATTTATTTTGTATATCACAACCACCTCCCCAACACATAAACTTAAAACCATTTTTATCAAAATAATGTTATAAACCACCATCCTCAGGTTAAAGTCAACTTAGAGACAGTTCAGTTTATTTTTTAAAATAAGCTAAGAATCAAATTTGTTGTAAATAAGAATTTTAAAAACGATGAGATTGGTTGAAATTTAATTTAAAAGTAATATTTTGAGAATTATAATTTAAAAATAAATTCATTTTGATAGATAATTTTCAATAAATATACAAATTGTTTGTTTATTGTCGTACGTTAGTGTGGTGATAAATTTATTATGTCAATTAATTAAATAACTAAAATTTTAATATTCAAATATTAACTCATTTTTAACAACAAAATATGTTTTATGTTTGTTAATTTACACCCAATCAACTTAAATGTGTTTAGGTGTAAAAATAACTCAGATTGTTGGATTTATAAATAGAGATATAATCACGACATTTGTTTTGTTGTTCCTGTTGTTTTTTTAAATGTTATTTTTAATTAATAAAAAATATTAATTAAAACGATTATTTTGTATGTTAAAAATAAATGATATTATTAATAAGGATTTTATATACAGTAGGGGGAGTGAGGGGCTTGACGATACTGAGGGGCTTGACCTATACTTTTAATGGTTTATTTACTATATTTAAATAAAAACTATTTTTAATGTTCTATCAGGGTATCCCAAAATTAGCTATTGAGCCCAAAACTGCAGAATTTTATATGAAAAAACTTGTTTTTATTTTTTTTAATGCAAACTGGCGGGAAAAAATACCCAAAGATTGTTTTTTAAATGAAAAAAAAAATATTTCCCGTTTTTTTGCGGGTTGGTTGATTTAAAAATATTTGGCAGAAAAAAAAATGATGGAAAATGCAAAAGAAAAAAAATAAAATTAGAATTGGAATAAAAAACAAAGAGGAAAAAAGATCAATTTGGTTAAAAAAGACTAAAGACTTTTTTAAAATAAATGTCAAATAAAAAATGAAATGTGTAAAAAATAGAAAAATACTGTTTTTAAAGAACAACTTTTAAAATGATACCATATAAAAAAACGTTATTTATGATCAAAAATCAATTCAACACTTATATGTATTATCAAATATCATGATGTTTATTACAGACAATTAAGATAATAAAACAACAAATTTTATACTCTATTTTTTAATGGTAACAATTGTTTTGTGTTTTTAAATAAAGTATTTTCTCTTCCGTTTAAGAACATGTACATATATGACAAACTTTATTTAAATTGTCCATTTAATTAAAGTTTGTCTTCTATTTATTGGATAATATGATGTTGATAATTATTATAAGTTACAAACAAAGATGTTTTCATTCAAATACAGAGATAATTAAAAAAATATTTTTGTACTTTTATTGAATTTGAAACTATTTTACATATAAAAATATTGATTTAGTTTTTAATCACTATTCGTTGATACAGAAACAAATGTACATATGATGAATTGTAGAATTGGGTTTTTTTCGAACCTTTGTTATATAAAAATATTAAAAAAATACCAACCTTTTATATACTTTGTTTTGATTATTACCACACCTTTTTTAATTAAAAACTCATTAAGTAACACAATTTATTAACAATAATTGTTTAAACAAATTCATTATTTTTATTTAAATCCAAATACATTTGAATACGAGTATTCATGTATAAAAATTTCATAATAAGAGCACCACAAAACTGTCGTACACCAGAAAATAGTCGTACAAGTTGTTTTATATTATTTTCCTTTAAAAAGTCGGGTTATTATTTTTATTTCAAAACCCATTTTTTTTCCTGATTGTTTAGTCAAATTTTATAAGTGAAAAAATAATCCAGATTTTTTGGTTTGTTTGATACTAAAATCACAAGTGTACGACAATTTACTTGCTGTACGACTATTTTCTGTTGGTCTTTAATTTATAAATGTTGTGACATTTTATTTAAAAATGATTACACACAAAAAATATTTATTATCTATTAAAATCACACTTGTGTTTATCAAATGATTTAATATTAACACTTTCATAATTATCAATATGTAAAACATATATATACATTTACTAACGATAGTTATAAATCATTTAAAAAACAATCATTATAATTATATTCCAATAACAAATTAAACAATTGATTCTATCATCAATCTACAATTTTAAGATTGGATGATTAAATATTAAAACTTTTCGTATTTTCATGTGTAAACAAGTAATTTAAGACTGGAACATAAAATACCACATAATTAATTTAGATCATTAAAACAGACAATTTATTGAGTTGAAAACAATATATTTGTTTGTGTTCAGTATATTGTATCATATATAATAATAACTATTATGTATAATAACATTTTTATAATATTTATAAACGAAGACTTTAAACAATAATAACAAATACATTAATATTTGGTTATTTTAATTGATTTTAAAAATTGCTTTTTAAATTATATACATTTTATTTATTAATTGATAGTGTTTTAATTATTTTTAAAATATACAGTTAAAACAATATTGACAATAAACAGAAAATTATTTTTGTTGAGTAGAATTAAATAACAATTTAATTCAAATCATTAATTAGATAAATAATATAATTGAAAAAATATATAAGACAGAATTAATAGATAATAACATAATTTTTCAGAGTATTGTTCTTAAAACATTATTTGAATAACACAAAAAAGAAAGATATTTGAAAAATCTTTATATTATTCAAAGAAAATTGTTTATGTTCTGTTTTTACATTCAAAAATTATCACCGGTATTTAATTTAGAGACTAAATTTTATATTTTAAGATGTTTAAATGTTTTATGATATGTGTAATGAAATACAACATTTAATTTACATATTACAATTGATATTATTTTGTCACTAGCTAATAGCTTGAATATATACAAATGATTTTTTTCAAAATAAGACAAATAAAAAATATTATAAAATATTTGTATCTTTGATTAAAATATAATTTGTAAAATACACATATTAGAGAAATTTACTATTAAAGTTATTCGAAAATGTTTTAAAAACTATATTAAAAACAAGTTCAACTAGTTTTTAAAATGGCCCATGATAGTCAATCAACTGTCAATTTTAGTATTGATTTAATTTAATTCTTTAAATACTAAATATAATAAGTTAATGTATTTGAAAATCATGTAATGTGTTTGACAAAAAAATAACAAAAATATTAATACAAAAATCAAATTTATTGTAGTTTTTTCAATTTACTTTGTTTAATAAGAAATAATGTTTGGTGTAAAATTTCTAAATGATCAAACAAAATAAAAATATCATGTTTGTTTAATTATCTAAATTGTTATCAATAATTGTATAATAATATACATTATAATAATTTAATTGTTTAAAATTACACATTTGAGTAAAGTTTAGGATTTTAAATTCAGAATATATATATATTGATGTTATTTGAATGATGTAATATATTTGAACATTACAGTTTTTTAATATTAATAAATAATTTTATTTAAATTTGTATTTTAAATTACATTTGGTTTATTTTAGCTTACAGATATTTATTACAATTTACTGGTTATATTTAACAAAATACCAATGATCGTATTTAGTTTTTCATTTAATTAAAACCAGTGATCAATCTTACCTTTTATTTAATAATTACATTTAATTTTTAATAAATTAAATTCAAGCACCCCAAAACTTTAGTAAAAATATATTTAATCGTTTTTTTGAATTTTGAATTTACATCAAATGAAGTTTTAATAAATTTTGAGGGATAGAAAGATTAATTATTGTTAATTCTCAAAGAAAAAATGTTGTGTGTTATTTTTACAGTCAAAAACGTCTATTTGTCGTGAATCCAACAATAAAACTTATCTATTTGTTGTAAATGAGTGAATTTTGTGGAAAATTCTTTTTATTATTAAAGTTCATTTTCATTAAAAAAATAGTTTTTAATTCAACAAAAGTTACATGTTTGAGAACAAAATATTTAATTGTCGTACATTGGAATGATTAACCAGTTGTGCAACAAGTAATAAGTTCAATATTTATATTCACGACAATTAGACGTCTTTGACTGTACATTGATTTTATTCTTTTGTTTATTAATATATATAATAATAACCTTTATTACTTCACCTATGATTTTATAACATTATGATTACTTATGTGGTTATTTAATTTCATGAAACAGTTATATTTGAATTTGTTGTTTTTGTTATAATATACTTATATTTGTTTAATTTTGTTCATTATCAATGTTAATTTCGGATTGTAAAAATAATATATTAAAGAGGTGTCACTTAAAATTGTATTTGGTCCAACAAATTTTAACTGAAGTTGTATTTTTACTCTATAAGTAAAATATTTTAATTGTAACACAATATTTTATCAATTTTATCCGAGTTGAGTGTGGTTTTTTTAATATGAAACATATTAAGAATGTTTTTATTATTTTTTAAATAGATCAATAAATAATAATCAACAAGTATATAAAGTTAAATGGGGTCTTTTTAAAAAAATGTTGTGATAAAATCAAATTTGACAAGTCAAATACACATAATTAAGTTGTTATTGTCAATGTTTTTGAAAAAGTTTGAAAATGTATAACCACAGGATTACAAATAATAGATATAGTGTTGTTTTTATTTATTATTAATAATTTATAACTATTTTTTAACCAACAGAACACTATATTGATACGTAGTTAGTAGAACCAAACTTTCAAAACATCAAGTTTCAAATTGTATGATGATAATTTATAAACAAATTATTCTTTGATTTCGTTTTGATCTATTACTACTTATTTGAAAAAGTTTTTTAAAATCATATACACATTATAATACTTATATGTATACTTACTTATTCCTTGTAAGTATTTATGTTTTGAATATTCAATGATTAAATTGTATCTCTCAACAACAAACATTGCTCAAAATTTGTATTAATGATAGTTCTAACATCAATTGCCTTAGTTGATGTAATACAGCATTTTTATTTTGTGTGATAAATAATCAATAATTTATTTTATTTTATTCAACAACAATTGATATGTTTTTTTTTTGTAAACTTTAATATGTTTATTGTGTTTTTATATGCCAAAATATCATTAAAATTTGTTTTTGTTTTTAAAAACAAAACTTTACACAAAAGAAAGTATAAAATATTTACCAGAATTAGA
>NW_004440274.1:125474-127721 GCF_000330505.1 Entamoeba invadens IP1
ATAATACGAAACATAAAAACATATTAGTCCAGTTGAATAAATTAAACATATTTGCATGATTGTTTTATCTTGTTTTCATTTGAATTCCCATCTTTTCATTTATTAAATATCTGCTTTAAAAAAATCAAAAACCCATAAGCAAAAGCTTTCTGTGTTTTATTCTCATAAACAAAAATTTGTGTTATAAGTGACTATTTAAGTCACCTTCACTTTAATTTCATATTCCAAAAAGGAATAAAGGGTAAACAACAAATGGTTGATTGCCAATTATGATTGTATATGGTCATACACACAAAGTTGCTATTTGGCCATATACATCAATGAACAGTACCATTACACTCTTATTACAACATTATCAGTAATTATATAATAACAAGTAAATGTATTAAAAAATCAAACCAATTTGTACATAATTATCTTACAAAATAAAAACATCTTTATCCATTCAAATACAAAATATTATCCTATTTATTTACTTTCTCAAAATTATTATGTACTTGACGAGTTTCTTTTTAATAACCTTTATTGGCGTTTTTGTGATGTATTATAAGATATGAAAAAATATATTCAATAGGTGTGTCGGTTCAAATATTATATTGCAAATTCCAAAAGATAAGTTTGTTTGTAAACATTGAAAACAAATAATAAAATATTCAATTGTAGGATAAAGTGGATCTAAGAGTGTGGTTCTGAGAAATCAAAAGAAGTCAGAAATGATTTCTGTGTTGTAAGAGGTTATTTGTGTTGTTTTGAAGTTATTTGTTTTTATCAAAATAAATTTTTGTGTAATAATTAAAAATTGTTTCGTTCCAGTTCGTATTTCTAAAAATAATCTAGATGTCGTATTTTTAACATGATGTAATTTTGGAACTGATCTGTTAATTAATTGAATAATATTTAACAATTTATTTGTTCAGAAAAAAAATAAAATTTGTCTGTTTATTTATAAAATGCTCTATTTTTAAGAGTTGCGACCCGATTTTGTGGCCTAAAAAGATTTGGCACATCCATAGTAATTTGGGATACCCTGGTTCTATTTAAAAACACAACCTTGACTTATAAGTTATAGTTTATAAACCATAAAAGTATTGGTTCATCCTTAGCATAAAGTCGGAACTTGAAATTGTATTAAAAACGACTTGGGTGTTTGTTAGTTGTTAGTTCTCAATAAAGTCATCGGTAGGCGTTAGTCTTTATGTTTGATATGGCTCTCGTTGTTGGCAACTCTTGGATATTCCAAGGCAAACTTTCCTCTTCGGATTTGACCAAATATGTTGGTCTAAACGGAAGAACAAACAATTCCAAGTGTTCTCTGGTATAAACACCATTGGCTTCCAGTAACAATCTGGAAGCCTCTTTTATAGAAAAGAACATTCTTTTAATCTTGCCAATATTGACTCCAACAACACCAGAACGCTTATATGATGCAATAATGATGTTTTTGTTGCTTTGCTCTCTAATGCTCCCAACACCTTTTTGGTATGACGAGCAATGGAAACACAAATATGCTCTCTCAGCTCTCCTTGTTCTCTTAGAACTTGTCATGATCTGCCATCACTATCACTATGTTCTCTCATCCGAAAATCAATTCAAGTCTTCGGTTACTGCAAAATTGGCGTCAATTGATTTCAATTGTCAAAGTATTCAGTAAGCTAGTATTTTAACAACACCGAATACACAAGCCAAATGGTGAGACGAGTTGGCTTGTGTGAGGAACAACTTGTCTATTATGTCTAAAGGAAATCCTGTCTTTGTAGAAAGAAGTTGTATTTGTGCTGTTATAGAAACTAAATAATTGAAGCTTTGTGAATTAATTCTTGGTTATTTCAAACAATAGAAATAAGCCATTCAATTTTCTTCATAACACTAAGGTTGTTTACTTTTTCTTTCAAAAAACGTTTTATTTTATTTTGGATAAGCTAAGAATCTTTTTCTTTGACATTTTTTATAAATTATTTATAGTTTTTGTTATTTTTTAAATAGAACCGGGAAAACTCTGTATAGTAAAAAAGATGATAAAATGATAGGTCAAGCCCCTCAGTTTCGTCAAGCCCCTCACTCCCCCTACTGTAATATTATTAATATTTCTATTTTTAAAATACCAGTTAAATATCAATTAAAAAATAAAAAAACAACTAAACTTCATTTCAATGTTTCTATAAAAAAGGATTTTTTAAATCGATAAATATAATAGTAAACACATTTAAAATCATTAAACATACTTTAATTAATTAAATCATAAAATCA
>NW_004440274.1:127821-162049 GCF_000330505.1 Entamoeba invadens IP1
TAAAATCAACATCGTGTTTTATTTTAAATAAACACTTTATTTGTATTTTTAATAAAAAATTTGACTGTTATTATTACAGTTTGAATAGAAATATATTAATATAATAATTATACATTGTAGCATTGTTTGTAGACGTGAAAAAAAATGAAAGTACGATTATAATTAAATGTTGTTTGGAGTTAGTTTTTGAATAAAGAATACAGACAATTTGTGCGCATTCAATGCATAATAAACCATAAAAAGTCAAAAAAGCATAAACGATCGAACGTGTTTGTATTTCAACGTTGTATTAATAACTTATCGTATTTTTATCGTAAAGAAACACAATGATTAAAAAAATAACGAACAATTTAATATTTAAACACAAATTTCATATTCAATCACAATGAAATGCAAGGTTGTTTTTTCTACTTTTTTTACGACATATAATATTATACCATATAACAATGTATAATCAAACAGATGACTTGGATTCAAGTCGGCAAAAGGTCCCTGTGTCCCTGTGTCCGTATCCCCGATCCCCCAAATCCACCAGTTCCGAGTCCGAATGAAGCAAACAGTTGGTTGTCAAGATATCCCAATGTCTGGTTGATGGACTCACAGCAGTCAGATTAATGCAAGAAGTTGGAGAAGCGTCAAATCTCGGGTTAAATTACAACGAATCAAAGTACTTTTTCTTGGAAATCAACAAGGAAATTGCCAAACTTGCCGCACTGATATTGAGAAAACAACCAAAAGGGAATTAAACCAGAGTGAAACAAATTTCGCTCATTCCCACCTACATGTCAGGAGTATTCTTTGCAGAGAACGACAGCATGAAGTGTTTGAGGAAGAAGTTGAGTGGAAAACAACAATGTGTTTGGGGAAAGATGTCTTTTGTAGACTCTGTTCAAAAAGTTGTTAAGCAGTTTGGTGGGAATAAATATAGGTTGCTCTTCTCTTGTATGACAGACAAGTTTGGCGAATTTGTAAAAGAGAAGGTGGAAATGAGACTGAAGTCAATTTCTATGTTGCTGCGAACTTACAGATGTATGAACCCAAAATACAATTTGGGAATAAAATAGGACTCCTTTTGGTGTCACTCCCACTCAATAACAAAAACTTGAAAATGCGATTCAATTACGATTAAAAGAAAACTTGAGACAACAAAGAACTCAATGGAGGAGTATATTTATTATGTCGTTCAGAGTGTCATTGGGATATTCTTCAATTGAATACAAGCTTTGTAAATCAAAATTGTTAAAAAAAAGCCACACTCAATGTAACAACTGACCCGGATTTAAAGACGCCTTAAATTTGGGTCTAAGGTTGATGACGTCAATGGGTTTGTACAATTTCACACCGCATTTTGGAAATACTGGGTGTGGAATAAGCTTCTTGACTCGATTGGAGATCTCTTTGTTGCATTGATGAGGCGTATTAAATAAACCTTTAAAGCTGTAAAACTTTCGAAAGATCGTTTAATGAACACAATGAAGCTGTTATGTTGTAATTCACGTCTTTTTTATTCTTTTTATTTCTTTGGTAATTTAAACATACTTCTTTTTAAGTATAAAATTGATTTAATAATTTTTACATTCTTACTTGATAAATGTCAACAAATTTTAATATTTTTTAATATAATATATCACAAAAGTTAAACTCAAGCAACAAACATAAATGACCAACTTGTTTTATTACTAATTTCAAATTCCTTATTATTTATTATTTATAAGTAACTCTAATTAATAACAATTGTAATCAAAAAACATTTATATTCTTAAAATAACAAATTTAAAATTATATGTCGAACTATAACAAAAAGTTTTAAAAATTATCGATAATTATGCAACAATTTGTTTTTTAAAATATTTTATCCACTTTTTCCAAAAGGAACCTTTTGTTATTTATATTAATTTTGTTTACTATAATTAAATTGAAATAAAACGTGCATCTTTATGATAAACGAAATCATCATTTTTCAGAACAATCAATGTGTACATAAATTTTTTTAAAAAACAAAGAATACCAACTTTGTTTTATTGATCAATAAAATCAAAAATATTGTATAAATAACTCTATCAAAATTGGTTAATTTAAATACAAATACTTCTTCAAACGAAGTCTTAAAGAAGTTATATTATTATTTTATGATTATAATAATAAGACTTCAATTATAATAATTTAAATCTCTCGTAAAAAGTCTGGCTTAAATGATTAACTATATTCTAATATAAACAACTGTTTATTATTGGTTTTTATATTTATTATGATAATTCATAATAATATCGAGCTGAACAAAGAGTTCAATTATGATATCGAGACGCTTTTACTTAAAAAATTACTTAAAAGCTAGTCATAAAAACAAATATTAAACAACAAAGTTTTAAAATAATCATTTTTACAAACTTCTTAACACTTAAAATTACTCCATTGTTTTTTTTGATTGACCTATTATAATTGGGAAATTAATTCAATTTTTATGATTATAAACAAAAAAAGAAATTCTGAAGTGGTTTACTTATAAAAATTCAATCAATTTATCAAAAATATAATCTAAATAATTTATACCTAAAATTAAACATTTTAAGGTTTTTTGACTTTTTGTCGATTAAAACTGGAACAAAAATAGAATAGAATAATAAATAATAATTATAAACAAATATAAATTGCCAATATTTTTTCAACAAAACAACACAAAATATTATTGTTTATTTTCTCTTTTATATGTTGAAACAGTGGGCATAAATTAATTGGATAAACCCAAAACAATTTGACATTTGAAAAACAATAAAGTATAATATAACACAACCTGATATCAAGTATAAGTATTGTTTATAAAACTGTTGAATAATAGAGTTTTATTTATTAAACACACAAACAAAATACAGTTTTCAACAACACGTTTTGAAATTAGTACAAATTGTTGTAATATTAACTAAATTATCCAAATCTTTTCCCAACAAAAAACAATAAGGAATTACGGATAGAAGGTTAATAAAAAACTTTTTTGTTATTTAAACGGAAACTAGATTGTTTTTTCATTTAAAAAGATTTAAAAAATTGCACAATCATAAGTTGAAAAATTGACGTTTTCAATCAAAACACTTGGATTGTGTGCAGGTCAATAAGGTAATCCAATTGTCCATTTATCAAATTATAAATAATTTAAAAATAGAAAAAATTCTAGTGTTTTAAAATAAAATCTTCAATAATTGAATCTTGTTATTAATTAAAATTTGTTTATTGTTATAAATTTGATAAAATAATTTGGAAGCAAAATAAAACAGCACATATTTATGTATATTTTTAGAAAAACGTACAAATTAAATTATTGTACACTTCCTTAAAAACGAAACCAGTTTTTATTAAAACAAAAGTTTTTCTGAAATAAGTGTTGTCTAATTTGAATTATACTTGTTATGCAACATATACTCAAGGTTTAATAAAATAAAAAACATTTGTTATCCAAATACTCAATGGTAGACATTTTAATCACTTTTTTGATTATTAAAGTTAAATTACCAAAAAGTCTATAATAGATGAAAATAAAATATTATAAATAACTAAAAAAACAAATATCAAGGAGACAACGTGGCCGAGTGGTCCAAGGCGTATGACTCGAAATCATTTCTCATTTGAGGCGTAGGTTCAAATCCTGCCGTTGTCGTTATATTATTTTATTTTGGATAATAAAAAAACAAAAATATATTGGTTGTGTATAAAACAAAATGCATTTGCCGGGACTCGAACCCGGATCTCCACCTTGGAAGGGTGGAATTCTGCCCTTAGACCACAAATGCTTCTTATTTTTAAAAATTAATAACGATGCTTTTTATCACATAATATAAATCATAAATAAAGCAAAATCAATGGATTATTTAGTGTGATACTCGATACACAATCAATTATAATCATGTTTTAAATAGTTATGAACAAAAAAAAACAGTTTTTAATCAATTCCTATTTTAATTTATTATTACTATCATTGTTATTATTACAAAACTTCTTTTTAATATTAAATTGTAATTGTTCAAAAGATACTTACTATCTGTTTATACTTTAAATTATTAAAAAAGTTTTGAATTGGGATTTTTAACAGACAAATATATCGATGATTAAAAAATGGTCCCGGCGGGGATCGAACCCACGACCCTCGCATGACTCTATTCTATAAGTATGATGCACTACCGACTGTGCTACGGGGCCTTTTTAATATTATAAACAAGTGTCTAATGTTTTAGTGACATACGTTTAATAATAATAATTAATTTACATTTATTATATAACCAAATCAAAAACGAGTGTGTTTTTGTTATAAACCAATTATAATATTTTTGGAAAATCAGGACAATTTTAATTGAGTATTTAAACAAAAACAAAATATTATAAAAGTCGAATATGTGTTGATACATTTTAAAGTTTAAATTTATATTATTAATTGATTTTTCAGTTTGAATAGGATTGTGGAAGTTGATTTGAAAATGCAAAACCCGGAATTGTCGTAATTTGTGTAAGTAGGTTCTGTTATTTATTATATAGGTTTTATTATCACTGTTTTTGAGTTTACGTTCTTTTTTGTTATAAAATACACTGAAAGGGAATTGAACTCGGAAACAGTGGTATGGAAATAGAAACCTCGCAGCATTGGCCTTAGTGCTTTCTAAAATAATATATATTCTTTATATATTGACTCTTGGATTAACATGTGTACCAAATGTTATTCAATGTGTGAATTGAACGGTTTAGAAACATTTATCGGAATATGTCAAACATGTGCTGATAAATAAACTATGATAACAAATTCAAATACAGAGTATGGGTTATGTTTTGAATTTGATTCAAGTTGTGAAACGAGCTCAAAAACATCAAGAAAATGCTTAAAATGTAACCTGGTTATTACCCACAATCTGTTTTACCATTTACTTGTTAACAATAAGACGAGACACGTGGAAACAATTGTGATAAACAATATGAGAATTGTACTTCATGTGAATTTGGTTACAATTTAAAACTTGATGGGAATTCGCTTTAATATAAGTCGTGTCAACATTTGATTCCAATTGTCAAACACTTGCTTCCAATGGAGAGAAAGTGTCTAACTTGTAAAGATAAGAACAGACCTACCAATAATGAGATTTACAATCAGTGTGTTACAAATATTTCCTGTTTCAAAGCACAAAGACTGACTAATGTGAGAGCTGTTTGATGTTTAACGTCAACTGTATCACATATTAGTCAGACTCAATAAAAAAGTGCAAACAATACAACACATTGTATTAATCAAAGACATCTGGCGACTTAAAATGTCAAAGATGTGACTCAAAACGTCGTGTTAAATGTGACACAACAACAGGAATATGCAATGGGTGCAAAAGTGGATATGTTCTAACATCATCAATCACAAATAAGTGTTATACTTGTCAAACTAGTAACACAAATTGTGCTGAGTGTGAAACAGACCAACGAAAGTGCATCAATTGTCAAAGTTGGATGTATCCATCAACTGTAAATCACACACATGTCGATTGTGACGCAAGTTGTAACGGGCGGTGCAACACGTCAACTGGTGTCTGCACAATATTTGCAACAATTCACACTTTTGATGATTTACCAAGCAAAGTGTGTGTTGCATGCAAATCATTTTACATAACTTTCATCCCATGTTTACCAGACTTTTCGAGAAAGTGAAAAGTGTGTGCAAATGGGTACACTTCGACGAGGTATTTTGAAAATGTGTTGCTTGTTCTACAATTTCTAAATATTATTTAAATTGATTTAATAATTCCTTTTTAAATTACTTAAAATAATTATATAATAAAAACTTTGTAAATAATATTTCATATAAAGAGCAACTCGACTAATACAAAGTTTATGCTTGTTCGTGTGTTGTAAAAATGCAAGAACTCGATCCATTCATTTTCAAATTCGCAAAACCATACCAAGAAAACCTGCCTCTTTTTGATTGTGTGTTTAATAAAATAACACCAATGTTATGAATGTTAAAGAACTCAGACAACGAAATTCATTTCATCAAACTTGAACAAAAAAAAGAAAGAAATATATTTATCAAATGTTATTGGGTTTTATAAAATATAAATATGAATACAACAGAGTCTTGTAGCAACGTTATTGTTAAACATTGTTAAATAACGAGGAGCTGATTATTATTTTTTTCAAAATATACAAATGTTGAAATGATTTATTTAGTTAGTGGATATGTACAATTTGATTGCTTAAGACATGAAAGAACTCTTAGTTGAGTTATTTTTTAAAATGTTAATATCCTATCATACATTATTTATAATTTCTCTCGTATATAAAAATAAACCTTGATTTTTGATAGTTAATGAGTTTTAACAATTAAAAATATATTGTTATGTTTGTCTCTTTACACCCAATTCGAGTTAAATTTGATTTTGGAGTAAATATAAATAAGTTGATGTATAAAGAACTTATTTATGAATCCAATAATTATTATATTGGATTAATAAAGAAATAAAAAATCTTTCAATTATATGTTGTTCCTGTTGTTTTTAATAAACAAAAAATATTCTATAATAAATTAATTGTGATGTTTACAACATTTTATAGTACGACAAGAGGGTTTTACTTTTTATAATTTTAGTAATTGTGTTAGAATTGTAAGCAATTAATTTGTTTTGTTTGTTGAATATAATGTATATTTTAGTTGTTATTTATTATAATATTTTTAGTTTTATGATTTTTCAAATACCAGTTAATTATTTAAAAAATAATTACAAAAACAAATTGCAATTAACAATACAAATAGAAAAAAATAGCTTTAAAACATATTATAATTCAATTGTCAAAATATTGAAAATAGCACAACGTACTCTACTCAATTTTAATTAAAAATATCAACACAATTTGTTTTAAAAATAAAACTTTTTATATTTTTAATATAATTATACACATTTTTTAAATTATGTATAAAAATAAACAATAAAGAAAGTTATGGCATTGTATCTTAATTTAATTAAAATAGTCTAAGTCATATTTATTAATTGGTGTTGTTTGGAGTTAGTTTTAATAATATTGTACAGACGATTGTTATGATAGAGAACGCATTCAAAACATGAAAGAAAAATAGAAACCACACAAAAGATCCAAAGTGTTTGTATTTCAACGTGATATCAATAACTTATCGTATTTTTTATTAATAATTAACACAGAAATCGTAATAGAAAAAAGACAACTCATAATTTAAACGTGAATTTAATAACCAATTTCAACATTCCACAAGGTTGTTTCTTCTTATTTGTTAACATTGAATACATGCTATTTATAAAATACGTTGGATAAACTAACCACATAGAGACTATAAATTGTGATATTGGCCGGCTTGTGATCGAGTCGGCAATGATTCCACGCCCAGTCCTAAGTCTTCTGTCATCCAGTCCCTCACTCATACATCACACAAACTCCGGAAATATTCAAGATTATCCACAAAAGAATTATGAATGGCAACAAATATTACTCGTTGAAGAGTCTTTAATCTCAAAAAGTCGACTTTCAGTCTCAAAATATGTAATAATGCTATTCAGTCGCCAATTAAATGTGCTTGGAGGTTGTATAAAACATACCCTCTAGACAATGTAACAATGCTTTGTATCCAATTTTCAATATAAATATTGGGATAGGCGACCAAAGCAACTTGTCACAACATACAGCATTTTATGAATTTCATACAACAAGACGAAAAGGATGCAAAATAAAGTCAGTTGATTAATATCTGACTTGCAATGGTATAGATTGTTTCTTTTACCGCATTTTATTACGAGACACCCTGAGTCTAAATATCTGCCACATTATGATCAAATTATGTTTTATTACTTCATACCGAAGTTGCTATCCACTGATTATGAGTGAATTGAGTTGTTTTAATATATCAATTTAGTTTATCTTCAAATAAAAATATTGTTATATTTATTTTTAATATATAAAAAGTCATAAAACAAAGTTTTTTGTTTTTGTTTTTTTAAACAGGATAAAGTGCAATAAATAATTGACAATAAAATATATTGATATTTTGGTTTGTTGTTGATGTGTTATTTTTAATTATACAACGAGATGAAAATTAATGATATATATATAGTGAAATAGATATTCGAACGAAACTAATAAATTATTTATATTATTAATATTGTCAAATTAACGATACAATAAAAACACAGTTCCTCAATAAAATACTCAGCTTTAAATTATACTGAAAATAATAGATAATTGAACATAAACACCAAGTTGTTGGGTATGTTCTTGTTATATTAACCAAATATATTATTTGTAAAATTTTAAAATAAAAACACAAACGTGTAATTTCATGAATAAATCAAAATACACACCATAAAATATGCAGAAGATTGTGTTAAATTGATTACAATGACAATATTATATATTTGTTCTTGATTTTATCAATATATGTATCAATTTACGGCTTATTATAATGTGTTTACAAACCAGCATTAAGCAGTGATTATTATCTTACTATTTCACGTCTTAATTTTATTATTTTAACATACTGAAATATTATTCAATTAATAGTTAAAAGGAGTTTATGTAAAACAATTTGAACATAACCAGCATTAGCAATGTTCAACTTTTATGTTATCAATTCTTTGTGTCTTTTATAAAATGTCACATGTAAAAAACATGTTACAAAATGTTATAAACAAAATGATGAATGTTAATTTAATTTCATTAGTTTTTCTAATAGTTGTACATTATTGATATTAAAGTACTTGTCTTGTGATTGTTTGAAAAATAAAAATAACATTTAATTTTGATTTTTGATGAATATTTTTAAGATCTGTTCAATTTAAAATTGTTATTCCTCACTTAAATTTTAAAATCTATCAATAAAAACACGTTTTTCTTGCTCTTTTTGTTTATTAACAGTTAATTTAATTGTCAATGTTTATTTTTTGATGACATGGCACTTAATAAGCAAGAAAATTAAAATAAAATAATGCCAACTTATAATTTAAAACAAGTATGGACTCAATCAAAGGAGAAACACTGTTTTTCATTATCGCCTTTATAATTGACGCACTTTTATTGTTGTGAGGAATATCTTTTTACTCTTGGATCCTTTCGTTGATTCTATTGCCGTTGTGTTTGGTTTTGACGATTTTATTAATTTTCATGTTTATACACAGACACGACAAGTTTATTGGTGGATAAATTAAATGTTGTCTGAATCATGTTTTGTATCAAAAATTGTGGTGTAATGTTTGAATATATTGATAAATAACTGGTTATAAAAATGAATAGTTATTTTATTTGTTTTTATGTTGTTTTAGTTCTACTTAATATTGATTTTAAAATGTATTTACTATTTAAATTATTTACAAACACGTGATTCCTGTTATTATAAATTAAAGTCGTTTTATCAAATTGAAATAAAAAAACAGTCGCAAATTTTGAAATTTATTTTGACAGAGTACAAGAAGCTGTTTTTCTAAATAATTTGATTTTTTTTATTTAAAAGTAAAAAGAGCATTTAAAAACAGTCTGAACAGAATTTAAAGAAACGACCAAAAATATGAAAAGTGATATTGAAGTGTTATCTGCAAACAATGACACTGTTATTTACAAAATCTTCAAAACACAAAAAAGCAAATACCTTAAAGCTCAAATATTAGATTTGCAAAAATTTAATATTGAAAATGACTTCAAAGTGTTTACAAAATTCGTAAAAACTTCTTCTGCAATTAATTAGAGATTGGTAGAAGAACAAAATGAACTTGACACAAAAACAGAATTGCTGCTTTTACAACATCTGTATACATGATATGGAAAATCGTATTTGTTTAAAGTTATAAACGGACAATTGAATTACATGATGATACTTTGTATTTTGGACACCAATTGGAAATACTAGATTTGTGATTAAATTATATTACTAATAAAGATTGTTGATTAAAGACGAAATTTACATAAAAAGTGGTTCGGAATGTCTTTGAATACGACGGAGAAAAGGGTGCTTTATTTGGTAAAGATCTTTGCAATGGTTAAAAATAATAATAAACTGTTTTTCAAAAGTCGGTACTGTCATATTTTTAGAACTTCCTAAAGTCCCGTTTTTTATTTTTGTTTTTTCCTAAAAAAACAAAAAACAAAAAATCGAAAGTACCGACTTTATTTTGAAAAAAAATACCAATCCCGTTCAATTATTTTCGTACATATTCGGGAAAATATCGTAATATTAGCCAGCCTTTTCCAAAAAACTCGGTCCCGTTATTTGATTTGACCTCAACTCGATACTTCGCAACATATATTCAACATTGTTGGTTTAAAAGCACAACAATTAACGTTTAAGTGAATTTGGATGGTGTTGTTCGTGTCGAGTTTTAACTGAATATTACTTTCGTTAAAATTTAATTGAAATTTAAAACAAACTGTGGTTTTCTATTCTGAATAAAAAATAATGAAATATAGAGTTCAAAAAACACCAAAAAAATTACAGTAAATGTTTGATAATTTTGACAGGCATAAGTCAAATTGTCAAAGGGCAACACTAGAAAAGACGATAAAATAATACAAAATAACAATATTGTTTTGTTATTGGATATTTTTAAAAAGATGTTCTCACTGAAATGCTTAAAAAGAATGTCGACTTTATAAAACCCAACAAAGATAAGTTATCAAATCATTTTGTAATTTTTATTTTTCTTGTGACAACACTATTAAGCATACTAATCTCGGAACCTAGCTTATGTTTTCTGAATATTTTATAAAATAATAAAATGTTTGATAATAATAAAGATTGACATTAAATTTATTTGCTTCTGTACTAAAATGCACTTTTGGGACAATTCACATGTTTTTCTGAAACAAAAATCCTGTTATTTCAAATTTTATATGGAATTTTTTAATGCTTATAAATTCTCCAAATAAAAAAATAATTTTTGAAGACTGTTTTTCTCTTTTTTATTTGGAAAAAATAAGTGAATTTATTACAAAAAAAAGATTCCCAAAAATAATAAACAAAATAAATGCAAAAAATCGGGACACCTCAGTACCGACTTTTGAAAAACAGTTTAGTTTCACCAAACATTTTTTTATTAAAAATTTCATATTATTTTGTACATGCATATAACAAAAATCGGTTTCCGTTTGCTTGGAGTGGCATATCTATCATTGCAATAAAATATTTTCAAAAGATTATAACATTGAAAAAATAATATTATTATTTGATAAAGTTTATTCACAAGATAAATAAATAAATTATTGTGAATAAATTTACAAATAAAAATAACCTGAAACAAAATAGAGTTGATGGTTTTTTAAGGTGAGCTTCGAGATTGTCACGACCCAAGTAATCTTAAGATCTTTTGGGCCGAATTAATTATTTTTTTAGTATATCGGCATTTTACTTTCCTCTTTACCAAACAACAAAAAAATATTTTTTAAAAATTTTTACAAAATTATTTTTTTCTAAATTTACACATTGTTGAATTGATTATATATAATCACCGTTAACCTTAACAGATCGTGTTATCAATTTTCAAAACAAAGTTATCAATGCAATCAAATGTTCAAATAAACAAATAAACAAATGAATAATAGTGTTGATACAAAGGTAATTTTCAAATTAAATATCCACTTAAATAATAGTTGTTTATTACATTGAATTTATTAATTGTAAATAATAACTTTTGTGTGATGACTATGATATTCTTTAAAACAAAAATAAACGATTATCATCAAATTCATTGTGT
This sequence comes from Entamoeba invadens IP1, assembly GCF_000330505.1. Lineage (NCBI taxonomy): Eukaryota > Evosea > Mastigamoebida > Endamoebidae > Entamoeba > Entamoeba invadens. The sequence goes on from NW_004440274.1 coordinate 139,545, forward strand.
AACTACGTCGATGTGCACAATTTTCATCCAACAATTTTTTGTTAATAATTATATACAAGAGAGTTGTTATATATGATTATTTTTTTATAACTATCAATTTCTTATTATTCAAATAAAAAAACATAATTAAACATATATATTTAAGTAACACCACAACATTCATTGTTATAAAAATAGAAACATGTATTGATTATTAACTTCAATAATCTAATAACAACAGATGATATATAAGGTTTCATTGTTAATCACAACATTTTCATTTTTATATAATGTCAAAAATAAAACTGGATAAATTTTTAGTGTGAAAACTTGTAACATCAAACCTGAACTTGAAATCATTACACTAAAATTACTAGGATAGCACGTTTTAAAACATTTTTGCTTTTAACTTGTTGCTCTATCATATACACATAAAATATAAAAATAAATATTTTATCATCAAAGAGTAAAAGCATATAATTAAAAAATAAAAAAAATAAAGTATTTTGTTGTGGTACATTATATTAGTCGTTTCAACAAAAATGTTCATGATTATTTCAAAAAATAATTATAGACATATTTATTTATAATAACAGTTATTCCTTTGAATCGTATATAACAGTGCATTAAAACATAAATTTTTGTTTTTTGGATTTAAATAACAATGTGCATACAATCTAAGTAATACACAATATTTAATAACAATTCAGTTGCTTTCAAAATGAATTATATTAATAATGTAGAAAAAATATTTTAATTAAATTTATAAAATATATGAAATCGTATCTAAATGACAACACCAATTTAATTCAAAATATTAATTTGTTTATTATCAACATTTATAATTTGTTTACATGTATATCTGATTATATCATAAACAAATTTCAAGTGGTTGTCATTTATTGTAACCAGTAAATATATAATTTATTTATTCATAACATGTACAAATGGGTGAGAACAACAAGTAGTTGAAAATATTTATTCACATTCTTTTCATACAATAATATTTTTGTATTTGTTTAGTTTGAAATTATATGTTTACACACTCAAAAGGTTTACACATTTAATAATTTAATTGGTTTTTACAATGAACATGTAAAGTAAAAAAAAATGAAACCTTTTATCTCAATTATTATAATAAAAGCATTAAAAGTAACTGTATTATCATGTTATTATTTCACTATTCAATAACTGTTGTGATGTTATTGTTATAATGGTGTTATTTATGTGTGAGGTTAAACACAATAAATTTAAAAGATAATATATTAAATAACATTATTTACATGTTATAATTAACAATGAGTTATTGGTAAATTATAATTTTTATGTAGTTACACAATTAAAATGATCACAAGTGTTTTAAATAAAAAAACAAATTCAATTATCTAAAATATGTTTAAAAAAATTATTTTCTTTGGTTTATGTTTACATTAACAATTACATTAAAATATAATTGTTTTTTATTTTATCATTCCATATTTTGTTATATTGACAACTATGTGTGTGATTATCAAAAACTACATTTTTAAATTGAAATATAATTGTTTAAATATAAATAATTATTAAAAAAAACAATTAATTTTTTTGTTATCACTTTTTAAACATAAAAAATAATTAATTAATTAATAAATTATTTTTTATATTTATAATTATTTGACACGCATTTCAATCCTATTGTTACCAGCTCTTTATTATTTTAAGTATGTTTTTGACTTCAAATAAATATTATCAGCCCAAGCATTTTGATGAATTTTCAGGGTCACCTTTAAACTAAGTTTTATTTTTTTAAATATTTTTAAAAATGTTCATCATTAAAAATTTAAAAACTTTTTTATTTAAAAATTATAAAGACGAATAACAATAAATAGCGTCTCATCAAATATACATTATTCTAAAATAAGCTATAAAGCAAACAATAAAATTATTATTTCTTAATTAACAATGTTACGATTCTTTAAATTGTAACATAGTTAATTAATTGTAACAATCACAAATTGAAGAACTATTTAATAAAAATGTTACCAATAATAAATAGACCGTTACTCAATGAAGCGGAATTGACAACAGTACATGAACGACTCTTTGGACCCGATATTTGTGTGTTACAAGATGATGAGCAATCTGAACTACCAAAATCCACAATTAAAGAACTTGTCAGATCATATATCACCACAAAAGACCAACTTGTTTCGGCATCAGATACACTTGCCAAAATGTCCGAGTATTATGTTTCCAACACAGAAGTTTCAATAACAAAAGAAGACCAAATGAAATCATTACAGGAGCAAATGGAGATACACGAACGCATCTATGACAAGATGGATGAAGAAGATAAACGTCGAGAAGAAATCAAACAAAAGTGCCACCAGTTACAGTTACAACTGACCACTTTAAAAGAAATTATTAATAACATAATAAAATGCAATAAAAACGATGATCTTACATTTTACAAAAACTATGATGATAATATTTACGACATGATCGATTTAGAAACGAAATTGTGTGACGAAGAAAAAAGTCCACTTCTTCTCAAAATTGCAGACATTGAACTGAAGCACAAAAATAAGATTGAAAGATATAAAAACTTATTAAAAATGACTGGAGAATTCAAATTGGAGTTTTTTGGACAATTTGGATTGCCAAAAAACAGTGTTTTTGAAGACTTCCACACACTTGAAAAGAACATCAAAAGTAAATTTGGGAAGGTGCTGTATCAAACAAAAGGTGTCCCAAACGAAAATGGAATTCAAACTATTTTTAATACAGAACAGAAATTCTGTGTTGTTTTTAAAAAAACAGGCAAAGAAGTTTATTGTGGATGTTGTGTTATAAAAAGTGAAGGTAAACAAGAAGTGTATCCGTTTTCTATCAAAGAAGATGGTCATGTAATTTTGGACGTAAAATGTGACAATTACTTCATTGATACAAATAACAAAGCAATCACATTTGGAAATTACACCGTTGAATTAGCAAAACAACAACAAGTGAATGTTTCAAACAATTTTGTGTCAAATCCACTACACCAAAGTTTAATGGGCGCACAACGTTCTTCAAAACAGGTTGTGTGTGGTATGAATGTAGTCTTTAATCCACAAGTCCAGAATCCAATACAATCCGATAAACCACAAAATTTATTTATGTCACAGCACAATGAAACTGTTCCACTAAATCAACAAATAATTGGCGCATCAACTTCATCAAAACAGTTTGCTTATCCTACAAACCCATTCTCCAATTTACAAGTCCAGAACACAGTACAATCCGATAATGTACTGGGTTTATTTGTTTCACAACACGCTGAAGTAATTTTAAATAAAACTACTTTTAAAGAAGAGTGTCTCACAATTATATCTCTCATTTAATTGATGTTCTGTCTGTTGCTATTTTTTACAAATTGAAAATAAGTATTGTCAATCTGGGAACGTTGTTAATTTAGTTAAAGTTATTTGTTGAATATCATTGGTTGTTTTTACAACTTAAAAATTACAAGCAATAACACAATAATGAATTTGATTATAAAAAATTTACACTAAAAACAATAAAACGATGCTTTTTGACATCAACAAGTTAACGATTAATATTGTACACAACATAAAAACATAATGATATGTTCAAAATCATTAAACTAATGAGTATTGAACGATCAAAAATGAATCAAACATTTATAACTATAAATAAATAACAATAAAAATCAAAGAAAGAAAACGCGCCGCGAGCGTCAAGAAAAAAGAGTTGTGAAGTCTCAGACAGCCGGTTAATCAACTTGTTGATTTATGAAAGACTTATAAACTTTACTTGAATTTTGTTAGCAATATTTTGTGGTTATTTTGCTTAAATATATAACCAAATCAACTGTATTAATTCACTTTTAAACGTCAAAATGATTTATTAAATTGTTTAAACTTATTTATGTTATTGAAATTGTTATTGTTTATTTGGTTTTGTAATAGTTATATTAATTAAATTTTTTGAACTCATATTTCCCCGTAAGTTACGAACATTTTGATCTAAAACTCGCTTTAAAGAAATTAATAAGGTTACCAGAATTACCAAAGTTTATGAACTGACTTTGTTTTGAACGTTATGTATTTTTTGATGAGTCTGGCACATTTTAAAATTATTGGCAATATATAATGCATATTTGTATTAATAAAATTGATACAAATAATAATGTAGTAAATATGATTTTTAATATAGGTGTTTTTAAATAATAATTAATTTTGGTAAATATTCCGTATTTTTAAACAACTTTAATATTTTTATGTGCAAAAAATAAACCCAGCCATTTGTTTTATTTTGATGTTAAATTATCAAGAAACTGTGAATATTTGAATTGCCGAACCAAGTCAATACTCCACTTCCAGTTTATTTCCAATTTTCCAAATTTTAGTTATAATCTGAAAATTGATTTATTAACACTTCCCAATATCAAACTTTTATAATTTTTGGTTTAAAAATAATATTAATTCGACTAAATTAAGTGTTTCAACAGAAAACAAAAATTAAGGGGGTAATAATAAGCAAGTTTCGTTTAAAATGTGTCGGTTTTTTGTTGATAAAATGGGTTATTTATAATTTGATGTCGCTGAAATACCACTCAGATCGAATTTACTATATATTTGTTATATTTGTAGTTAATTTTACCATTTTGAATCATAAAAAACGAAGATAAAATTTTTGAAAATATACCGAAAACTTTTGAATCTGTATATGGTTTGAGTTTGTTTTTCAAAAATGTGTTTACTGTTTTTAGTTGTACAAACTGTAATTTACTTGATTTAAGTAACTGTTTTGTAAGTTGAGTTGAAATATTAAAAAATAATATAATATTTAAATTATAAATTTTGATATTAATATTATCAATTATAATTAATTTTTTATTATGAACTTTTGGGAATTACAATTTTCTTTTATATCTTCCCAAAAAAATTCTCCACACAATTTTAATTATCACATCGCGAATGAGTAACGTTTATGTGTTTTCAATTGATTTGGAAAGTGAACAAATATCTGTTTTGGTTATTTTGAATATACGTTTTACCTCTAAAAAAAATGAGAAGGTAAGTATCCACAACGCCTTGACAGCATATTTGATGCATTTTTGAATATAGAACACAAATAATTTTCCAATTTGTATTTAAATGTATTGTTGTTGTTGTTTTTAAATTTTATAAAAAGCCGAAAAAATATCAAAACTGTGTTGAACTTTTCAACACAGTTTTGTTGAAAATAAAAGAACTTGACATTAAAATTGATGCAGTTGTATGTACTGTTTATTTCCCTCTCGAGTTTTGCACTACTTCTCTTGATGGTACTAACATTCACAATTCAACCAAACACCAATTTCCCAAAGAAGTCTTATTTGGTGTACACACAATTTTTGAATGACAAACAAGAGAAGTTGATTTATAGTAAAGAAGACGTGTTATTGCACAACAAAGAATATAACAAACAACACCCAAAACCAATTGCAAATACAACAAAAAACAACAAAAACGAGTATTACAGAGATCTGAGAATGGATACAGAAGGAATAGAAGATTTCAAAGAAGACAATACCCATCTCTATCGCAACCTCTTCAAAATATTTCGATTCACAAAGCCTCGAAAAAGTGTTCCAGTAGACTTCTCAAAAAGTATTGAAGGTCTTCCAGATGAATGTGGAGGGCATTTGGATGCGCTTTGGCTTTGGGTCAATGGGAGTGAAGAGAAGTGGGTTGAAAGTGTCAAGAAATACAAGCCGGACTATGACTCAGCACGATTCAGAGATTACAACACACTTTTGTACTCGATGAGAAGTGTATATAAATACGCGCCGTACATCAAGAGATACTTTTTGGCAACAGCAGACCAAGTCCCAAGTTACTTGAATGCGCCACTTGGAGAGACTTCTTTTATTCTGAAAAGTCACAATACAAATCAGAGTAAATACTCACATGCAAAACAACACAAAGAGAGTGTGGAGGACGTCTATAACAATCACAGAGACAAAGATCTGTATACACTTGAATTGGTGTCACACTCCGAATTTGTCGATAACAAGAGTCTTCCATTGTTCAACTCAGACGCACTCGAAAGTCGAATTCATCACATCAAAAATCTTGGAAACTGTTTTGTCTATTTCAACGACGACTTCTTGTTGGCGAGACCAACTCCAATCAGTTACTTCTTCAAATACGGCAAAGTGCACCGGTATTGTTCGATTGATTATGACGCACAGAAATACGCACACGTCTCACAACACCAAAACTCGACGTCCGTTGCAAATGGACTGATTAATAAACGATTTGGGTTATCAAAAGACACACAACACTATTTCCAGTCGCATGTAGAATACACGTTATTGAAAACATCATTACTTGAACTCGAAATGGCGTTTCCTGTTGAGTTTGAAAAACAACAAAATTTGAAATTCAGAGAGTTTGGTGCAATTAATATGCAACACCTTGCTATGCATTATATGAGATACACAGGAAAGGCATTTCAGACATTTGAAATGGAGTGGAACTACTTCTTCGACTTCAAAATAAATCACAACAAAAACCATGAAAGTTTATTTAGAATTAATGAGACAGAACCTTACTCTATTTGTATCAATGACGCTTTGAACGGGTATGACAACGATCCAGAAGCGGGAGACAAAGAAATCAGATACGTGTTGAGATTTTTACAGAGAATGTTACCAGAGAAAACGCCATTTGAACTCGATTTTGAAAGTAAATAATAACCATATTGATTTGTACTTTTCATTTACTTTAAATATACTTTATCTAATTAGAAAGTTACATAATTTAATTTACTATTACTGTGGATTTATATTAAAAAATATATATTAATTAATATATATATTTAGTATTATAATAAACTATTAAACAACCATAATAAATAAAATTATATTATTATTATAATTATAATAAAAATGATAATAATTATTATTCAAACTTCATAGTTTTGAGTAAAACATCGAACAAAAAAATACTTGTTGAAACAAAACACAATGTCACGCCTTGAAAAAGTCTTTCTAATGAACGTCTCTCTTTATATAAACACAGTCGAGTCAATCAGAAATTTTATGATGGTTAACAAACAGTGTCTTGAAGCGATTAAAATGCTTCACATCAATTCATACATCGACGTTTCGTCTTACGTTTTTTCTTGTGAGATTTCTTCATCACAAACATTTTACTCTCACATCGCTGACTTCATTTTCAGAGTGTTTGAGAACATCGAAACACTCCAGTGTTGTGCTTATATGTTAGAAAACTGTTCTTTTGAGAAGTACAACGACAGAATCCAAAGCATTGTTATCGTTAAAACCGCACAAAACAAATTTAGTTTCAAACAACACAGACATATGCCGAGTTGCGTGTTACCAAAGATAAAAAGCGTCTTTATAGATCCATTTAATTTCTTTAGATTAAGAGTTGATCAATTAACGAATCTAAAAATAGTAAGTCTCTGTGCGTGGAAACTACCGAAGTATGTTCTAAGAGATGTTTATGAGAGCAACTCCGTTACAACTGCCTCATTTTGGCGCTGTGCAATTCCAGAGTTCTTACTCAAAATATGTCGGCAAATCGAACTCCGCAAATCAAAGTTTATGAAAGAAATTGAGACCACTACAGTCATTGAAAGCACAGTATTGACTAAAGTGTATACAACAGATTTGTCTCAAGCAGTTGTAGAACTGAGAAAGAACAACGTCAAAGTGCTCAATTTTTCAAGTCCACAAATGTTAAGTAAAGAAGAACAAATTGTGTTGGGCGACGACAGATATAGTGGAGAAGTCTTTGTGACGACGTCAAAAGCATTACTGGAAGACAGAGTTTATGTGAAAAAGTATTATAACAATGAGAAGTACAATATCGACAAATTTGATGATAAAATAACACAGCAAATTGTTGGTGAAAAGTGTGAATTAAATACCAACAAAAAACAAGGCAAAAAGCCGTATTTGGGGTTTACATTGACATTACACTCGCCGTTGGTGTTGGTTGAAAATGGTGTGAGAGAGATAGTTATATTGTCGCGACGATCTGTGTGTGTCAATTTATCCAAATTACAACATGTGACAATCCGTCTAATTTATTGTTCGTCTTTCACAATTTCAAATTCGAATGACATTCTTTGTGATTTCAAGTGTGTGACAATTGCACATCTGAACAAGTTAGTAAATGGAATTGTTGAAATTGGCGATTATTGTGAGTCTTTGGTGATCCACTCAGAGTGCAAAAATTGCTCTGTTACTTCAGCAAACCACACAAACAGCAATTTGATGCCAAAAATCACAAAAATTGAAATGAACTTTTGTGAAAATGTGAACATCGAAAAGCTCGACATTGGAGAAGTGTTTTGTTCACACGTGAAAACTTCGAAAATTGAGAATTGTGTCATTGGTCACGTTACATTTAGAAATTGCACCGAGTGCGAATTTCTTCGCACAAATTGCCCAAAAAGGGAGTGTAACAAAATTACATTCACGTCACAAAAAAATGAAAAAAAGTGCAGACGCCTTTATTCATTAAAGTCCTCAACAACCCACGACGAATTCACAAACAACGTTAACTGCAGGTTTGTGTGCTTCTTAAACGGGAAAACTTCTATATCAGAAAACGAACTTTCGCAATTCCAGAATGCCGAAATACAACAACAAAAGAACTTGTTTGTAATGGCAAAAAGAGTCGTCTTTGTTGGGAAAAAAGTAAAAAAGTTGCACTTTGACAGATTGCCACCAAATGACCAATTCAAAAAGTTTAACATCACATTTGATCGATTTTTTGTGGGTGAAAAAATTGAAATTAATTCTGCAAAATCAGTGAAGTACAAAAACGGTGATGTAAAAGATTATTATTACGGCCCATCAATACTTTCTAATGTGAAAGTCAAACATTGCAAAAACGCGAATTTGTATTTCAAAAACAACGAATTGGTGGTCGATAAAGTCAGTGGCATCGTGACAAGAAAGTTTCTTGTGTCAAACAAATGTTTTTATGCAAAAGACAATGAGAAAAAGACACTCTTTGACTGCGATTGTGCCATTTTCGATGTGAGAACAAACTCCGATGTGTTCGATTTGTCAATGTATGAAGGCAAAAAGGTTGTAATTACAAATATCAAAAAACATGTCATTTCGTGTAAAAAACTTGTGTTGAGTGATAAAGTCGAAGAGTTGGAACTCCAAGAAATTCAATTTGAAGAAGTCGAAGGAACTGGTCTGAAGAAAGCGAGAAATTTGAATGGAAAAATCGTGAAGACAATTTTGTGTGAGAAGTGTGAAAAGGTGTTCAGGAAGAAATGTGAGGAAATTGTATGCTCGGACAACGTCGAAAAAGTTGTGATTGGAAATTGCAAAAAGTTGGTGAAAATCATTTTGTCTGAAAACACAAAGATACTACACATCCAAAACTGCCCTAAATTAACTCATATTGAGGGTATCAAACAAGTTGCAACTCTCACCATTAAAAATTGTGAAAAATACATTCATTAAATTTTTGGTATGATTTGTTTGTGTAAAGAGCACCAGAAAACTGTCGTACAGCAGAAAATAGTCGTACACATTGTTTTATGGTATTTTTCTGTATAAAGTCGGGTTTTTATTTTTTCAAAACCCTTTTTTTTCCTGATTGTTTAGTCAATTTTTATACGTGAAAAAATATTCCTGATTTTTTGGTTTGTTTGATACTAAAATCACAAGTGTACGACAATTTACTTGCTGTACGACTATTTTCTGTTGGTCTTTATTATTTTTATTTTGAATAGAATTTATAAACTTCAATATAACATTAAATATTCATTTGTATAGTCGGGGGATAAATAGCATTAAAAAGGGACAAAGGTAGTTAATTTTGATAAATATAATTTTGAAACTATAATTTTTAAAAAATCTATTTAAAGGTCAAAATAAACATAAAATTAAAACAATAATATAAATCGTTTTTTATTTTAAATGATTATAAATTGAATATTTATAAACTTCTATTTCAAAAATAAACAAAAACACCTCAATTTGTCCACTTAGAAAAATGTGGAAGTCTAAAACGCAGCACTTTTTATGGTTTGTCTGAAACTTGTTTTGTTAAAGAATTTTTCCTTTGTTTTTTCCTTTGTTTCATTTCTTTTCTGCTCTTCTTCAACTCCAATTGTTTTAATGTTAAAATGGTCTTTCTCTTTTCCTTTCTCAGTGGGAATGGTTCAACAACTAAAGATTGAAAGATTTTAACAAATAATGATTTTTCAGTGATTCCGTGACACTTTAAAGGATTGACACTGTTGTTAATTCATTAAACTCTGGCATTTTAACCATATACATCATGAATATATATTGAAATACAGTTTTTAAACTGGTTTCTAGTATTTGAATTGCTTTTTTATGTTGATTGCCTGTTGTTGTTTCATCAAGGGTTCCTTTCTCTTCTTCTTCCATTGTTTTCAAAGATTGAATAATATCAAAAATAGAAAGTTATGGTTTTTTATTATTTTCAAAGTAGTTAATTGAAAAAACCCTTCTAATACTTTTATAGTTAAAAAAATTATATTTTATAGTTTTTTACTCAAATTAACTACTTCTGTCCCAAATTAACCCCCTTTATCACCCGACTATAATATTATTTATTATAACTTTTTCTTGATAGTTTAAATTAATAATATACACAATTTGAATATTAAATGTTGATGTTATATACAGTCAAAACTAATTATATTTACTTGTATTGAATATGTTCTTTGTAATAATTTTAAATGCTTTTGCATACACTTTTACGACTACTTTTCAAAGTATAATCATGATAGTTATTAAAAAATATTACAACTTCACATCATTTTATTTTATGACAAAAACTATATCATCAAGTGTTGTCAATCAACTGTAAGGCATAACCATTTCAACTACATTTTTCACTCCGAAAACTGTCAAATACACATCAATTGGTTCAATATATGCAATACCTGAGCCAATCGAAAATTAGATGCCGGTGACCGGTTATGGTGTGACGTAGCTGACTCTCTTTATGAATGAAAGTGCATACTGGCACTTAATTTGGTAGTCAAACCTAAAAAAGCAACTTTACATACATAACGGAATCTGGCCTGATGTATAATAACAACTGGTCGGTTCAGGCAAAGCATGTTTCACAGAGCTAATATTACACCAAAATAGACTGGGAATGACAGTATGATGTGAAATACAACTTCACCATTCCAGTTGATAAAAATAGCATTTATGGTGTTATTTTATCAATTGAAAACGAGTTATTGTTTAACGTCACTTTTATACTAAATTCTAGGTGCTTCAACTTTAAAAGGAAATGCATTGAAAACAAATTTTTACAAAATAAGAGCCAGTGAAACTCACTTTATTTCCAAAAATATCACAAAAACATTTCCAGTATACAATGCTCATTTTGGATGTGACTATCCTCCCAAACAAACTGTTACTGGTTACTTCAGAGTATCGCGTAATGTGTCTGACAAGAAATGGTGATTTTATGACACAAATGGTTATCCATATTTCATGATTGGTGTAAACAGTGTGACTCCGACAAAGGGTATGACAACATTTTAAAAAAGTCTCAATACAACGACTTCATCACAACCAAATACAGTGACGTGGAGCATCGGTACGACGCCCAAATTAAACAACTCAAAGGTTGGGATTGAAATTCAATTCCCAATTGGGCAGACACAAATTTGTGTCACAGAGGTTTCCCAAATACAACAAATCACGTCTTGACTGGGTTTACTTCAGACTTCGAGTACATCGTTTCAAAAACATCAAAAATTGGATTTCCCAATGTTTTCAGTGAATTGTGGAAAGCCTATTTAGAAGTGTATTTGGAAGAAATTGAAGAGAATCGCGACGACACGTGGATATTTGGTCACTTCTTTGACAATGAAATAGAGTGGTGGGAAAAAGAGGAGGAAATGGGAGTGAAAAGGAGACTGGAATTTGTTGAATTCGACGTGATTTTACCGCACAAATACAGAGTGAAAATAGCTGCTTCAAATATTTGAATATTTAGAAGTGAAAAATAGAATTAATAATATTGAAAAGGCATTTGAAGAATATTTTGGAGTATCAAATATCACAAATAAAAACAATTTTTTTGAACAGTTTTGAAGTGGAGACAAGTGGAGTGATGATGGAAAAACATTGGTTTAATTTATTAAAAAGAAGTCGCTGAAAAGTATTTTAGTGCCTTTAAAAACACATTCAAAATGTATAACAAAAATCATTTGTACTTATATACACGCCTTCCATGAACATCACCAACCATCTTTTAATAGTCGACAAGTATTGTGATGTGAGTACTTATAATATACATTTTTATGTGTCCCCACTATCTGGAGTACTTGACAGCGTCATAACGGGTGGGGGATATAAAGATTGGGATAAAAATGTTTGGGATAAAATGTTCGGTTAAAAATAATTTCTTCAATGAAACATGCATTTAATTTACATAAAAAATCAAACATGTTTATAATCGTTATTTAAATATAACTTGTCAAAAGAAAAATATTGTCAAAATTGAACAAATCTATATATATTAATAAACATTAGTTGTTAACAAAAAGTAAATGGTGCCATTATAATTATAAACATGATATTAAAAACACGTCAAATATATAGCGAATATTATTTATTTTAGTTTTATATAAATAATTTATTCGTTTAATTTTCGATGATATTTTTCAAAATCAACAATAATAGCCAATAACACCAAAGAGACAATTATTTATTTTAATTTATATGATTGTTCAATATTAATAAATTGATATTAAATGAGACAAGTTAATTATAATTGTGTTGTTTTGTAACAATAAAAGGAAATCAAATAAAGCAATTATCAAATGGAAGATTATCACCCCGAACTCCACCAAGTTAAAAGTCAGAAACCTACGAAAAATGGAATTTACAAAATGTTACCAGTTGTAGACAATTTTGTGTTTTATCCACAAAATGATTCTTTAACGGTGTTCAAATGTCAGGAGTGTGATGTAAAAATAATTGTTACACAAATGAATGGTAACGGAGATGATATCAAATACATTGATTACAAATTCAAAGATTCTGAGCACACCAGACACTCTCATCTTCCTTCTATTAAAAATGAAGGTAATGGTGCAATTCGTGATATTATTAGTAATGGAACCAACATTCTAATGTCTGCAACAAAACTAATGGACCAATATAATAACGACCATCCCAATGACAAGCGAAGACAGACTTCAATTAGAAGAACCTTTAATCTTAAAAAAGCAGAAATGATCGAAGATAAAATGAAAGAGTTACTGGAAAGTGGAAAATACACAACAAAAGAAGATGATAACGTGTTTATTCTTATATCAAACGAAAAAGTAACTCAACTTAAAGAACGAAAAGTGATTTATTTGTGTATGGATGGAACATTTAATTCAGCACCAAATACATATCAACAATTTTACACAATCCATGCATTTTTATCTAATGGAAAGTCTTTTACTCTCGTTCACGCTTTAATGACAAAGAGACGGGAGAGTGGTTATGATACACTTTTTTATTATATCAATTTGCATTTTAAAGAAAAGTGGGACAGTGAATTATTTAATGAAAACACAAGTATTATGCTTGATTTTGAAATTGCCATTATAAATTCAATTTCCAAATTTCACTGTAATGTGCATGGATGTTATTTCCACTTTACACAATGTATCTGGAGAGCAGTACAACGGTTATCACTGGCCAAACTATATTTCCCTTCTTCAAACGTTTGGACAATTGTGAACGACTTAAAACTTCTGGCTTTCGTGAAACCATCTGAAGTCAATGAACAATTTGAAAAAATAGTCGAAAGAATTCCATCTTATAATCTTGACAAAAATACCAGCAACTCAATCAATGATTTAATCAATTATTTCAGGGATAATTGGTTGTTTAAATAGCCGATTAAACTGTGGTCACAATTTAACCAACAATTGAGAACAGACAATTTGAGCGAGTCGTACCATTTAGCTTTGGTCAAAAGGCTTAATTGTAAAAAACCAACACTCAATACACTATTGATTCATTTAATGAAGAGAGAAGAAGCAGAACTTAAAAAATAGAACAGATGGACAGAGGGTTAAACCATTTTGTAAACAGACCAACCCGTATTTTTAATTTGACTTTGAATTATTATAGCGGAAGCAGCAAATACGAAAAGTTTAAAGAACATTTATTAAATGAAATTGAAAAATATAAATGGAACAAATTATATGAAAATTCCATTGAAAACACGGAAAATGAAATTCTGAGAATTGATTACATTAAAACAGTTCAAATTAATGAAAATGAAATTGGTCAACTAAGAGACGCATCAAATTGTGACCATAAAGAAATTGAATTTGGTGAATTTGTTGATAAAATTGATGATGAACACATGGAGCAAAATGTTATTACCAAAAGAAAAGAAGATGTCGAACAGGTTTTCATGAAAAGAGTAATAAATACACAAGAGTTAATAAACGACATAAATATCTCTACTCAAACAAAAAAGAAAAAATTACCACCTTCTCAAAGAAGTTATGTTGGAGATGGTAAAAAAGGAGAAAAAACGCACACAAATCAAAAAATAAGGACGCCGATAAAACAAAATTGTTTTGTTTCATTTTTTTGTAAATAATTTAAATTTATATAAAAATAACAAAATCAATTATTATGTTAATAATTACATCAATGATAATTTATTAATATATTTTTTTATAAAAGTGATATTTTATTAATGTTTTAGAAGTTATTGAACAGTGATATTTTTACTGTAATAACAATTATTTACAGTAAACTTGATTGATTTAAATTTAATTTATTTGAATATATTTTGATCACCAAAAATAGTCGAATAAATTTATTAAATAAAACTAAAATAAATAATATTCGCTATATATTTGACGTGTTTTTAATATCATGTTTATAATTATAATGGCACCATTTACTTTTTGTTAACAACTAATGTTTATTAATATATATAGATTTGTTCAATTTTGACAATATTTTTCTTTTGACAAGTTATATTTAAATAACGATTATAAACATGTTTGATTTTTTATGTAAATTAAATGCATGTTTCATTGAAGAAATTATTTTTAACCGAACATTTTATCCCAAACATTTTTTCCAAAACATAATATCACCCAATCCGTCATAACAAGTGTCAGAAATAAATCAATTTTGTAACATCCCATTCATGGTGACTGAATTTAGTTTTTCTGCACTCGATGCAGGACTCCCCAGTTCAATTGGCGCAGGAACAAGAATGAACAATCAAGTGCAAACAGCAAGAGCAGTCAATTTTTTTTAGCTCAGTTAATCAATATTTAGAATGTAGTTGGTGCACATTATTTTGTATATATAGACCAGTCGATATATGGGGCTAATCCATACACAGGAGATAATTCAAACTACAATATACTGAACGCAACAGACTCTCATTATGAACATTTGACAAAAACATTTGAGGAAGTCAACAAAAATTAAAGCAAAACGAGACTTGGGAATTTTTCATATTATGGGTATGTTCTAATAAAGTAATTATGTTTGGCGCAACACAAAAAAAGAATTTAATTTGAGTGATACAAAGACATGTGAAGTTTTATTGAAAATGAAAAATATGGGACATTTGTGTATAAAAACAAGACGATTGGAAGGTTCGAATTTGTTGACAGCGCATTCTACTTTTTCAAAAACGACAACACAACTAAAGAACTTCGGGTTTTACTCATTCAATTGCGATTGAACAAAGTTGTTGAAGGCGAAAAGATGGTTGAGTTGTATTATCAGACCAATTCATATTCCGATAAAACATCTGAGGTGTGTTTTGCTCTTACTATAGGAAACTAGTTTGATAATAAGACAAGTCCGATTATAACAAGAAGAGTTGCATACTTCACAGACAAATTGGTGAGTAACAAAGAAGTTGTGATTATAGAATAGCTTACACAAAAGTTCTATTAAATATGAAAGACTTTGGAAGCGATTTTTCATATGGAGCAGCATTGGGGTATTACAATTATTGGAAACCAATAAATACACTTAATATTGGAATCAGACTTTGTGTATATCCAGACAACATCAGAATATACAGAGATTCGGGTTTAACAATGAGTGCAACACGGACATTTGAAGAGGGAGAAATAATGAACTAGGTAGACAGTTTTGTGCCAAGTAAATTTGTTGCAAGAAAAGAGGCAAATTTTGTATTTTTCCCTTTTGAGTCAAATTGTGATCATAAAGGATATAACTGCTATAACAAGAGTCTTGATTTGGTTATGAATGAAATTGCTCTAACGTATAAATTACCCAAACCCCTTGTAATGCCAAATTATGGAAAGTGTGAGCTTAAAACGTTTATCGTATAAGCTGTTGTTTTGTTCTTGAATTTTATATAACATAATTCGTATTTGGTGTTTAATTAATGAATATGTTGTTCAACAAATAATGAGAAAGAGCGTGAAAACGTATACAACTTATTCTATATACAATTAAAAGTGTATTAATTTTGTTATATGAGAGTTAGAAATAATAAATACATTTTATTTTCAATTGTGTATTATATAAAATCTTTAAAACCAAAAATGTTATAAAACTGTGTAAAAAGGTGTGTAGAGGATAATAACAATTTATTTTTGATCGAATTTTAAATAAAAATCAACACAATGAACAAAAAATTTAAATATTTTTTTGTTTATAAAAAACAATTGTTGTATTTTTTGATCACAAAAACTTAAAATTGTATTAATTGATACAACATAAACAATATAAACAATGTCAAATTGTTTACATTTTAAACTGAAAAGTTATAAATAATCATTGGAATTATAATTGTAATTTATATGCGATACAAATGTATATTTGATAATTATCTTTTTCATACATTCATACAGGGTATCCCAAATTACTATGGATGTGCCAAATCTTTTTAGGCCACAAAATCGGGTCGCAACTCTTAAAAATAGAGCATTTTATAAATAAACAGACAAATTTTATTTTTTTTCGAACAAATAAATTGTTAAATATTATTCAATTAATTAACAGATCAGTTCCAAAATTAAAACATGTTAAAAATACGACATCTAGATTATTTTTAGAAATACAAACTGGAATGAAACAATTTTTAATTATTACACAAAAATTTATTTTGAATAAAACAAATAACTTCAAAATAACACAAATAACCTCTTACAACACAGAAATTATTTCTGACTTCTTTGATTTCTAAAAACCACATTCTTGAATCCACTTTATCCTACAATTTAACATTTTTACTTATTATTGTCTTTGTTTTTGAACAAACTTATCTTTATATTTACAACTTCGGTTTCACTTGACACACTTTTTTTAAACCATCATTTGAACATTCAAACCAATTAGCAGACATCACCAATTTAAAATTCAAAAATTAATAAACGCATACAGCATGATATTGTAAATAAGTTGACACGTATTGTAATATCCTGTACATGAGTTCTATATAATGTAGTTATTTAGAAAAATATTTTTATTCAATTTTTGTTTGAAATTGCAGACATAATAGTTGAATATAATGATAGATGATGTCGTGATGATAATTTGATTTTGTTGTTTTAAACAATATTTTATGAGCATGGTCTTGCGCCGATAATAAATGAGTACTTGATTGACATCAATACCCATTTTAATGGAACAATTCCTTTGACTTTCGACAATGAAAATCAAGTGAAAGTTTATTTAAATAGTCCTTTATGACTTTGATTTTTGTTTTTGATTCAGAAAAACCGAAAGCATAAGCTTTCTGATAATCAACTATTTCGGGGTATTTTATTAGTGCAAAAAGAGGGAAAGTTTAAATAAAAAAGATGGAAAATAATGTTGGAAAATGTTTGTTTTTTCGACTTTAACTGTTATGTTGTTTTATTTTTTTTATTTTTTCTGATAATTCGATTTTCTGGTTATTAACAAAAAAAGAATCAAAACATACGAAATTTTGAATTGATAATTTAAATTGAATATTTACTGCTTCCGATATATTTTTAACATTTAGATATTATATGTTTTCTTGTTTAAAGTTGTATTTTTTACAGCATGAAACATCTAAAAACAACATTGGCATACAAAAAACGAAAAACATACAAGAGATTAAAAACTTATTTTTTGTTAAAAAGTTGAATTAAATTTTAGAAATCATTTATCAACACACAAGTAAAATAGTTGAACTTCACATGGTAAAAAATTGATGCTTAAAAACATTTTGTTATATGTTATGACCATTACAGTTGTTTATTTTTAAGGTTTTTAATATTTTTAATAAAATTTTTTACAGCTGACAAGTAAATTACTAAATTTTGATGTTACACATGCGTAAACAAATATAAAAACTTTTGATTCGCCTCGTTGTTGAAATTAAAAAAAGCAAATTAAAAATATTTCTTTAAGATTATTATCATTATAAAGTTTGAAGTTTCAGTGTTTTAAATTGTTGAATATGTACAGTAAAATCTGTTTTTAATCAAATACATTTAAATGTAAATCAAATGAAAATTAACTCGTTGTTTATCATACAAATTCAATTTTAAATTCAATTTTTCTTGTATTATTTTATTATTACAGTTCTTCTTAAAACATTTTCACGGAATTCAAATACATAAAAGAGTTAACATGCCATAGTTAAAGTAATTGCAATTTTTAATGACGATTTCATGGACTTAATAAAAATAGCATACATTTTAAATGTTTTTTTAGAAATAATAAACATTATATACAACAATTTAAAAAAGTTTATAAATTAAATTATTCACAAATAACTTAAATGTGATATATAAAACGAATAGTCACAACTAAAATGTTTTTATATTATTGCTGGAAAATAATCAACACAAATTGTTTTTGGTTTGAACAATTGTTTTCTGTTTTTAAGCTTTTTTATATATTTAAAATATCAAAATTTTTAATAATAATTTAAAAAATATTTAATTTGTTTTTACAATATAAAATATTTTCAAACAACACAATGAAAAAAAACAATTTATAATTAGGCATGATCATTAAATGTAATATTTACTTAAGTTGTTGAAATATTAATATATAACTAAATTGAATTGATATAGTCTTTTTATGGATAACAACTAAGTGACAATTTAGTTTTAAAATATAAATTCTATGATATATTATAAAAAAGCGTATTGTAATGATTGACCAATAACTATGATCTTCCACGTTTTTATCTCTTCAAATATAGAAACCAAAAAATTGTAATACATTTAAGAATTTTGTTTTAACCCCCTTTAAACGAAAATTACAAACTAAATTTTTAAAAAGAATAACAACCACAACTTAAATAATTCAAAACTGAGTGTATGATCATTTTATGTTAACAATAATTTAATGATAATTATAATAATATACGAATATCTTTTATATTTTCTGAAAATGTCACATTATTGTTTTGTTTTAATTTGAAATACATTATTCAATCAACTTAATTATTTTTGTTTTTTCAATTTAAAAATTAACTTTATGTGAAAACTTTTTTATAATCAAAATATTAAATTCTTATTGTTGTTTGGCTTTAGATCACATAACAGATAAAAAAATATAAATACATATATTTGTTTTTCGTTCAAAAAATTTTTCAAATAATATTTTACATTTGGTTAAATAAAAAATAATAATATTATGTCTCCATGTAATAACAAATGTATCAATATTATTTTTTGTTTGACATTTTTATTAATAAAATACACTAACAACAATTTACAATTTAATATATCAACATTAATATAGATTATAAAATTACTTTAATTGACAATTATTAATGAATTGTTAGCTATTTTCAACATTTTCATTATTATTTAAAGTGTTTTAATGAAGCCAAATTGGAATTTATTCAAATTTTAATTATATTAAAAACTAATTTTGAACAAAAATAAAAACACATTTATAATTTATTTTCTTTGTTGTTTCAAATTCAAACATATTAAACATTTAAATGTTTATAAACCAAGTGTTTTTAATAGATCAATTGAATGGTTATATATATAATATGTTTCTTTTTATTCTTTTTGTACTTTTTAAATTGAAAAGGAAAAATAAAAACTTGTTTAAAAGGAAAAAGTTGAAAAAGAATATTAAAATAAAAAACTAAATGTTTAATGTAATTTTCAAAAAAAAGTTGTTTAAAATTGAAAAAGGAAGAATACACCAAAACCTCTCATTAGTAGATTAACTGGGAAAATAAAACCCTTCAATAATGGTTATGAAATAATTTATTTCCTTTCCCCTCAATAAGTTTTATTATAGTTTTGATTTGCTGAAATGTTTCTTTAAGAGAGGTTTCTAATTGGGTGATTTGTTAATGAGAGGTTTTATTGTAAATAATTAATTTATCTTATTCTTAATACAGTTGTATTTCTTTTATAACAATATATTCAATTTAATTAGTAATGTATAATACGTAGCAACGTTTTTCTGTGTGTTACTAAATAATTTTTGTAAAAGTAACAATTGGAATAATTCTGCTTATAATATTTCATTTTTGTAATATTGTAATAATTTAAACGCAAATATTCATCAACACTTTTTGTCAATTTATTCAAAAGTTTTGTATGTTTAGTTACACAATTTTAAAATGCAATATTTTAACAACATTGAACAAAATTCAAGTGGTCTAAAAAACATGAAAACTCTAGTTTATCAAACAATTTGGTTTTTAAAAAGTTTATATTTTGTGTATAAAAATAAAAAAGCATAAGGGGAAATCATCAAAAATTGAATTGATATATTAGTAATAACATGTCAATTAAAAAACAAGGACGTTGTTCTGTGTCAAATTGTTAATATTATTTTATTTATTTGTTTTAAAATTATTTATGATACATAAATATACATTTATTATTTTGCCTAAATATTTAATATTTTTTTCAAGATGTGATTATTAAAAACGAAGTTTTAAGTTTAACATTCATTTTAAATCGTTGTTTCGAAAAATATTATAAATAACAATGTTCACGATACTAGCATTGTTTTATATCTCAACTTCTAAAAAAATAAGATATAACATCAATTGAAATGTTTTATTATGTATTTTCTAATACAAAAAATGCATATATACTTAATTTGAAATCTATGTGTAAAAAATTTGATTGAATTTGACGTTACATGTTTTCTAAAAATATTTAAGTTTAATTAATTTATATTTATTAACTCATAAACAACGTAGAAGTATAATAACATAAATTATCACAGTTGTTTTGTAATTTTTGCTTTAAAACTTTTAAATTTTTACCATTTGAACTTGGTGTTTTTAAAATATGATCATTTGTGTATAAATTGTAATACATAATTTAAAATGATTGTTATTCAATTGTATATAAATATCTTATTGACAAAAAATCAAGTTGTTAAATAAATTGATAAATTTAATCATGATATCGATACAAAACGTTTATATTATTATTCATTTATTAAATTTGTTTACAAAATTGTCCAAAAAATATACATGAATCCATTATTAATGACAAAATTTATTATTACCGACAAATTTAATTCAACTTTATGAAAATTGAACAAAATTTTATCTGATTAATTATGACAATTTATTCTCTTTTGAGTTTCAATACGAATTATTATTTTGAAAACTTTAGTGTTGAAAAATCAAAAATTTGGTATTTAAAATTATTTTTTTGTTTAATATGTGCAATGTCTACTCTGTGTTATAACACAATTCATCGTTTATGCATCATCTTCATTATATGTGTAACAACAAATTGAAATAAAATAAAAGATATTTTTTATCATCTTTACATCATTGATATAAACATCTTTGTTCCATCTTACAAACATCTTATTGATGTTTTAATCGTTAATTTCATGTATTTTAATATGAAAAAAGTTTTCAATCTTGTAAAATTGATTGTAAAATGGAATTTTTTTTGACTTTTTTATGAGAATTTTCATCATTTTTTTTCTAACAAATATTTTTTCAATAAAAAAAACGCAACAAATCGGGAAATATTTTTTTTCGTTGAAAAAACAATCTTTGGGTATTTTTTCCCGCCGGTTTGCATTAAAAAAAATAAAAACAAGTTTTTTCATATAAAATTCTGCAGTTTTGGGCTCAATAGCTTATTTTGGGATACCCTGATTCATATTAAACAAATTTGTTTTAATATCAATACTTTAATAATTTAGAGTTGATATTAATTATTAAAGATTATTTTTTATAATCAAGTAACACAAATAAAGAGAAAGGACGGACATGGGGACGAAGGACGGGAATATAGGCCGAAGGACGTCCTTTGTGGTTTAGGGATGTCCTCCCGCTATAAAGGGCGTCCTTTATGTGTATATGGTGTCCTTTCTATTATTTTCGTGTCCGCGGCATTTTTAATAACTATATAATGAGTTATAATATTACTATGAATTTACTATTATAAAATATAATTATTTCCAAAAATAAATAAATTCAAAGACAAATGTTAAACAACAAGTAATTTCGTTATAAATTAATGGTTTTTATAAAATATGCAAATTTAATTAGTTT
>NW_004440274.1:162149-182539 GCF_000330505.1 Entamoeba invadens IP1
ATTTAATTAGTTTTTCAAAGAAAACTCAATGGTAAAATGAAAAAAAAATGATAAATTATTATAAACCATTAATATATAACAAAATTACTTTTTAAATAGTTTTTGTCTTTGAATTAATTTATTTTTGGAAATAATTATATTTTTTGATTGTATATTTATAATAAAAATATACTTTGTTATATAGTTTCGATAATGAATAAAAAATGCCGCGGACACGAAAATAATAGAAAGGACACCATATACACATAAAGGACGCCCTTTATAGCGGGAGGACATCCCTAAACCACAAAGGACGTCCTTCGGCCTATATTCCCGTCCTTCGTCCCCATGTCCGTCCTTTCTCTTAAGTAATGAGCTTTTTATTTGACAAATTTATAATTTAAGTAATATATAATAATAATAAAGTTTTAAAATTTATATAACAATTAATCATTGTATATATTTTGATATTTCTTCATAAATTGGATAACAAAATGGGATGTTATGTATATAAATAGATTAATTTTTATTGAGTAGAGTTCAAACGTTCCAAAGTCGTTTTTGAAAACATTTCAAAATGAATAGTGTATAGTTTACTGATTACGAGTTTTATTATTAGGGGAATAAATAAAATAACTTTTCAACCAATTTTAACAATTATTTGAAAATATATATTTGTCAACTTTCAAATGTCAATTATATCGGTATTTTCAAATCAACCATAATTAATTAAAAATGTTAAAAATATAATTTCAAAATATTTATTGCCGATAAAAAATACTTTTTGAGGTTATATTATGATCAATTTACGAAATGTTCAATATAAAAACACTGTAACTGGTAATTACATTGAATGAAATCTGTTATATTGTTTTTGTGTATAATTTATTATTCAGTTGGGCAAGAAACACCATGTTATACGATTGATTATTCTGACGTATGTGTCAGAGATGTTTCTTGTGAAGGTGCAGTTGTTATAGGGCCTGGTTATCCACCTGCTATTTGTAAAGATGGTTTTAAAGGTAACACTAAAATCACAAGTGTCAAATATACACCAAAAGGAGAAATGTTTATAAAAGCCTCTGCGTTTGAAGGAGCGACAAATCTCGAGTATTTTGAGTCAGAATCTCCAATAGAGGTGATGGAAGAAAAGGCGTTCAAGGGGTGTACTTCACTGAAGTCAATCAATGTTGGAACTGTAACTGAAATCCAACCAAGTTGTTTTGAAGGATGTTCATCTTTGATCACTGTTGACAATTTTGACAAAATAACAATATTCAACACTCTATCTTTTTCAGGAACAGGACTCACCGAAATCACCTTTGGAAATAGTGTGAAAAAGATTGTCAGTGATGCATTCAAAAATACAAAACTAAAGGATATCATATTTGGAAATACTGCAGTTACAATGTTGGAAAGTGGAGCTTTTAAGGATATGACAACACTCATCAGTGTTGATCTTGGAGGTAATACAGAAATACCAGACAACTTGTTTATGGGATGCACTTCTCTTGGAAGTGTCAAAAACATCGATAAAGTGACTTCATTTGGTGTTTCCTCATTTGAACGAACTTCATTGAAAGAAATCGTTTTTGGAAACACTGTCACTAAAATGGGGAATGGTGCTTTCAAAGAGGTTGGGTCATTGTCAATAACATTACCTTCAACACAAATTGGCGACTTTGGACCAAATGTGTTTGAGAATTCAAGAAGTCTAAGTCAGGTGTATTACAGTGGTAATACGATTGTTCCAGACTTTACTTTCAGAGGATGTACATCACTTGCTGTACTCAAAGGTTCTGAAAATATCATCTCTTTTGGAGTTTCTTCATTTGAAAACACCAAATTAAACAACATTGTGTTTGCTCCAAACATCAAAAAACTTGGAGATAATGCATTCAAAGCTACAAGTTTTACAACAATAACACTTCCTGACACAAACATCGAACAATTTGGTGTTGGTGTTTTTGAAAACATAAAAACACTGAAGTCAGTTACTGTTGGAGGTACAACTACAATTCCACAAAACACATTTAAAGGCTGTGAAAATATGAATACAGTGAGTGGCTCAGAAAAAATCACATCTTTTGGAGAAAATTGTTTTGATGAAACTTCATTAACTAAAATAACATTTGGAGATAAAGTTGACAAAATCGGGTCTTCAGCATTTGTGGGTACTTTAATTGGCAGTGTAAGACTACCAAAGAGACCAGTTGATGATTTTGGAGAAGGTGTCTTTTTGAATTGCCTCAATTTAGATCATGTTTATCTTGGGGGTACAAAGAAGATCCCACCTCACACGTTTGAGAGGTGCAGTACAATGTCTCAATTGAGAGAAACTGAAATGATTGAATTTATTGGAAAAGACGCTTTTAAGGGATGTACCAACCTCGTTTCTATCAACTTGTTTGGAAATTTGGAAACTTTGTTGGATTCGTTTGAATCAATAAATAACGTGTTTTATCACGGAACAGCACCACCAAAAACACTGCCAACCGAGCCACCTTTGAAAACAAGTTTGAGGGTTTTTGTTACCAATTTTTACAAACCCGAGAAATTTGGAGAAATTGAAGTAAAACGTTTGAATTGTTCAATCACACAATTTGTGGATGTATCTCAACAAAATGTGACTTGCCAAAACTGTGCAGCTAAAATGGCGACGTTGGATGGCGACAATTACATGTGCGATATCGACATGACTGCATGTATCAATGCACATGCAAAGTGCCAAATTTGTCTTGAAGATAAATGTCGAAAATGCGATGAAAAGTTGTTTGTTGATACCACCAAAGATGTCTGTGTTGCAGAGTGTCCAAGTGGGTATTATGATGGTGCCATTCAATGCGAGAAGTGTAAAGATCACTATGAAAAGCCCTGTAAGGATGCAGAATGTGAAAAATGTACTGGTGGTGTTATTGGCACAATGATAGTCGGACTTGTGATCACTCTTCTTTTCCTCTTTTAATTCACAGTTTTGTTTTTACTTTGTACTTATCAAAATTTTACAATTGATTTGTATTTGTAATATGCAATTCAATTTGAACTAGTTAACAACGATTATATATAAATATCTCATTTTGTTTTAATCCAATTGATTTTACACATTAGAACTTTAAAACAGATAACATGTTATTATTATAAATCCTGTAAGTTACAAATTTTGTTTTTGGTTTAGTTTACATTGAATCGTACACACTAATCATTTTTCAAAAATAATAATAAATATATTATAATTTACAATCATTTGTAAAACTATTCAACTTTGACACGTCAATGGAACTTTTTTTTATTTAATTATAACAAAAATAATATGTTTTTATTATACAAAACAAGAAAATACAAACTAATTTCATTGTGGATATATTTCAATTAAAATATTATAACAAAACTATAACTAAAGTTACCCATTTTTTAATAAATTTTTTTGATAGCTTCATTCAATTTTTTTGTTTACCAATTTATTGCAGAAAAAAAATTGAATCACATATGTTGTCATCAATTTCTTTTTATAAACGAATAGTTTAATATCTGCACCATACACAATCAAAAAACAAAACCGTATTTTTTTGTTTTAAATGACAATTTTAATTTTGTATTTTTATACTCTTCATTGAAACAAGCAATAAAACTTATCATTTAAATATCAACTTGATGTAGCTTTTCGTTTTTGTTTTTGTTCAAAAAAGAGTTTTACTTTTGTTGTGAGTTAATAACAAAAATAATAATTACACATTTTTGGAATGACTTTACTTTGAAATAACAACTGTTATTTTGGTTATTTATTTTCTAAGTGTAAAAAATATTTATTGTGTGTAGTTTTTATTAATAATTATGTTTTTATAATTAAGAACAAAATTCTTATAACAAAAATATTATAAGCTTTTGTAATATCATTATTGTTTTTTTAACATTATTTCAAATGAAATTGTCTTTTCACGATAATGGGGTGTCTATAACAACAGAAACAAGGTTTTTCTTTATTATCATCAAATAAAAAAACATTAAATAAATTATTAAATTTTGCAAATATCAAAGTGTAGAAATATTATTATAATATAGTTAAAATATTATAATTGATAGATTACTTTTTAATCTTGATTTAAAAAATATAAAAAATCGAAAACACAAAATTTAAATTGCTATGAATTGCTTTTTTAAATGCCGAAATAATATCAAAATATTTTGCACTCCTTTTCTATAAATAAAATTATTGAATAAAATCTGAAAAACAACGCCATTTAGTTCCTTGTATTTATAGTGTTTTTGTAAAACAATAATTTCAATAAACGAACTGAATATAATAAATATATGCTGTTTTCACATGTTTTTGTTATAATGATTCTTTTTCTGAATTTTCTTCTAATTAGTGTGGTCACTCTTTCGTTCACAAGAACTCCGCGCCTTTCTTCTCCTTTTGGCCGACATTTCCGTATAGAAAATCCACCGAATCGATTCAAAAATTCTTTCATTGACGTTTCAAAATTCAATTTCAGTGGTGAATGTGCCGATGTTTTTTCACATCCACCAAACAGTGACAGAGATTATATTGTTGGGTCTTATGACTTTAGAAGCAGTTGTGTCCCTTCGATGATGTGGGACAGTTTAACTTTAGCCCGCTATTCCATGCGAAATGCGCACATCGTTTTACTCTTATTTTCCTTTCCACCCCAAAAGTGTAAACACGACTTAACGCGTCTTGCAAAGTTAAATATTGAATTACAAAAAGTCGAGAAATCGTCTGAAGAAGACGCTGTTATAGCGAGATACACTTATTACGACAAATTTATTGACGAAAATTACAAGAACATCTCCCGAATAGTTTTCATCGACCCTAGAGACGTCGCTTTCTTTAACGATTTCTTCGCGACGTTCTCGGAAAATGACATCGGCTGGCTTATCGAGTGTTTTGGACCCAAAGCTCCTGAAGACTGTTTTGGGCCATATTCGTTCAAACTGCATGCCGAGTGGTTGGAACAATTTTACTCGAAGGAAGTCGAAGACGATTTTGTGAGGAGAAAACTTCCGGCGGTCAATGGAGGGTTCGGGTATGGCGGCGTCGAAAAGATGAAAAAGGTACTTCAAATTTATCACGAAAATGCAGACAAAACGATTAAATTGTGGGGGTACGACCAAGCACTTCTGAACGTGTTGTACTATAACGGAAGTTTTGATGAGGTGGGGATGAAGGGTGTTATTTGCGAGCAAAAGTTGTGTTATATCGGGCGGAATTCAATGGAAGTTAAAGACAAAGTCATTTATTATAATAATACACAATGTTCCCCTGTCGCTATGCATAAATTTAATGTTAAATCAACTCAGTGGAAATTGTGGTAAACTTTGTTGTTTATTATGAAAAATAAAGTATTAATATAATTTGGTGATTGGTGGAAATCATATTTTGCTTGCAAGAACTGTCGATAAAATACAATCGAAGTAATTTAAATTTAATTTTTAATGTTTTTATCCATATTAAATCTGTTGAATTTATCTTTTTGAAAAAATTACACACACTGCTTTTTTTGTGTTTAAAGAATAAAACTTTATAATGAAACTATTTTTGGGCAATGAAACGAATGATTAATTTTATTGTCTACGAAATAATAAACAATTATGTAATTTCAAATCTTAATCTTTATATTTATTTTTTTATTACAAAAATACATTAAAACATCGAATAAAACTACAAAATTTTAATTAATCATGATTAATATATATTACTATTAAAATAATTTAATAAAGAAATTAATAATATATACACATAAATTAAAAGTAAAGTAACTTCCCCAAAATATGCAAGTTAAAATTTTTAGTCTTTTTTACAGGGAAAGGGCGTGCAAGACTAAATTTCAGTTGAAAAACATTTTATTAAAAATTGTTATTCGTTTCCAAATTGATTCAAAAAACACACAACCCTTTAATGCTTGAATTAATAAACTACAAAAAGCAAATTAAATTATAAAAATTGGGTTATGGTTTGTCTATGTGTTTAATGTAAAAACAATTTTGTTTCAAGACGTAAATAAATGTCGATATCTCTTGTGTTAGCGTAATTCAAAGTGACAAGAAAAGGTGTAATAAACATTATGTTTTTCTCTGTGCCATTTTATAGCAAACAATAACAAATAGTCTGTTTAATAGGTGTTCATTGTTTCAAATCGATGTGTACTGTTGTCCAGAACTGGTCCTTCGATAATTTTTATTGGGTCGCTTTCCGAAATTGTTGCTTAATTAATTGTATTCGAAGTGTGAAAGTTAAAAATTGCAACGTCACAAGGTGTGCAAGTTAAAGTATAGTTTGGTAATAACTTCAAAATTATAATTAATAATTAAACTAAAAATATTTTTTTTTTCAAAATTTCAAAAAATTAATGATTCTATTTTTTTAATAAAAAAATTATAAATGAACTATACCTTAACTTACACACCTTGGGAAGTCACTTTAATATCAAAGATTTTGGATACTTTTTGGAATACTTTAATAAATTGTTTTGTATTAAAAATCTAGTTTATTGATTATTTTAACACCAATTGACACTTTTCAAACTTAAAAAATCAAAACTCCCAAAAGTTGAAAGGTGTGGTAATTATTGCAATCATTTTGAGCCGGTCGGACTTTGAAAAACGTTCAATGAGAACTCTTATTTTAACTTTTAAAATGCCTGCTCTTAAAAAGTAATAATCTTGGGAGTAACTTTTTAATTTTTAATGTACATATTAGAGTCAGTCTTTTAACATTATTTATTCCTTAATTGTTATCTGGTGAACAAAAAATAGCTTTATTTTTGTCTAAACATCGGGCATTAGGTAAAGCGTGAAAAAACCCGAAACAATTGGGATGGATTTTTGGGACTGCTTCCCGAAATATTCCAACCGTTATGGTCCAAAAGGTATCAGATAATGTTGAAAAACAGACTCTTATATATTTTATCTTGGCATTTTGTTTTTTGAATTAAACTATGTTATTTTAAATATATTTAATATTTTTATTTTAATCACAAACCATAATTATTACTTCAATTTATTATGATATCATAATGTAAAAAATAAATGTATTTTTTTAACTTCCATAGTTTTATAACATTTATTTATGTTAAGAATATTATTATATTGAATAATAAAATAATATATACCAGGGTTTATATTATATCATTCACACCCCGATTTATTCTAAAAATCAACCCTTTAAATCGCGCCAAAAACAGCAAATCAAGAATGATCATTATGTTTTTTATATTGCTTATATAACATCTTTAAAAACGGGATTATCAATATAAACCTTTAACTTGAAAGTTAGCTGCAAAATTTAAAACTTTCTTTGAACCCTATTTATTATTATAGAAATATTGAAAAAAATCTTATTGTTTTTATATTATTTTATTCTAATTAATTATAGTAGAAAAAAACTAATATAATATTTACTAGATGTGTATGTTATAAATGAAGGGGTGGGTTGTTTTTTGAAAAGAAAAATTTCAAAATTTTCTAATACATTTCAAATAAAAACAACACGAAAAAATAAAATAACTACTCCTCACAAATAAAAGTATCTTTTCATCTTGTTAACATCAAATGTCTATTAGAATGTCATCAACTTCAAGATTAATTAATCACTCTTCTCTCATAAGTGAAGAAGACCAAACAAAAAAACTGATATTTCTTCAAAGGCACTCCCAAAGATTTAAAGAACAAGAAAAATGTATTTCTTCAATAAAGAAAACCGTGTACACTCGCATCTCAACAAGTATGTTGATGCTTCTTGAAGATTATTAAATGTTGTTTCGATGGTATCTCTGCTGAAATTTAATTGTAACTGTTTAATTTTTTAATAATAAAACATTTTCTTAGAGATAATTATAATAAAACAATAGCTATTCAAGTATTACAGTCATAACAAAAAGGTGTCTCGTTCGAAAAAACCTGTCTTGAAAAAAACGAATAAATTAATTGGTATTTTTCATCAAAATGTTATTATTATGTTATATATAACAAAAGGGAATAACAAAATAGAATAACAAAAAATGAGTTAATTTGCTTTTCGGGGTGACCTCTTGAGTTTTTTGGTTTCTTTTCTAATATTGATTTTTCTTCAGGAGTCTTGTTCTTACTGCCTTTTTTCCTTCCTCTTGTAGATTTGGGTTTGGGGGGTTCGGGCTTCAAATACAAACGTATTTTAGACAGACTTTCTTGGTTGATTTGTTCGTCGACTTCGCAGTCTAACAACAATTGTACTTCGTCGTCGATGTTTAGATCGTTTGTTTGATGAGTCTGTTTTTTTCGCAGTTTACAGACTTTAATAGCTGTTATAGAAACCCTAGGAGTTGGAAGGTCTTCATATTTAAACCTTCTTTTTAGTTTTATTGGAGTTATTGAACTAAAAAAGGAAATAAAATTCAGATCCTTGAAAAGGAGAGGGAATTCTTCCCTCAATCTTTTACACTTGAAGGGATCAACTTGACAAAAGTACTCTTTCTTTTCCGAGTCGTATTTGAATGTTATACCCGCACCCTTAAAAGCCGAAGAGCACGATACAATTGAAGTCGACTTGTGGAAGGCGGTCAGTATCTCAATTTGGTACTTTTCAAATCGATTCACTTTCACTTCACTTTCCTCTTTTTCCCAATTTTCATTCATCCATTCCTCGCCATCAATTCCTTCACCTTTGTCTTTCTTTTCATTTCCTCCAAGAGAATCATGCATATCCTCTTTGTCCTCTTTGTCCTCTACAACCTGAGCATTTCGGATAATACCTTTTTGAACCGCAAACACCCCAATGTCCAAAGGTTGAAGAACATGGGATGCGTGCGGAACAAGAGGCACCAAAATGATGTTGTGGACCTCAAGCACTTTCCTTAGCTCTTCAACATCATGGCAAGAACACGAATCAATAAGCAAAACAGCTTTTTCATAAATACCAACTCCGAGTTCCATTCGTTTCTCGTAAATTTTCTGGATA
The DNA here is from genome assembly GCF_000330505.1 of Entamoeba invadens IP1. Taxonomy (NCBI): domain Eukaryota; phylum Evosea; order Mastigamoebida; family Endamoebidae; genus Entamoeba; species Entamoeba invadens. The sequence continues at coordinate 171,082 of NW_004440274.1, forward strand.
AACACGGAAAAGACCCAATCCATAAAAATTGATTTGTTTATGAATCCGGTCTCTGTTTTTGTTAAAAGTACATGGCCAATAATCCCAGAATTAACAAGCGTTTGAGTACAAGTTGAGGTCGGAGTGATTAGAATTCCTGGAATTGGTCCTTCTCCGCTGATACAAGCGAGAAAGGTGCTTCTTCTGACATTACGTTGAACTCCAACTTTCAGCACTTTGATATCATCTTTATTCCACAAGACTTTGAGCTTTTTGCGGTCAGCCCATTTTTGATATCCAGATTCGTCTAGATTGAAACAAAGGCACCTCCTGACACCCGATACAGTCTTCGAAAAACCAATAAAATAATCAACAAAACTCTGTGTTGGTATCTCAAGGCGTTTTGTTTCGTCAGGGAATGCCCACCTCAAAATGAATCCCTCCTTCTTGAGTATATACAAAATTGCCTCGCGTTTAAAACATTCTCCAAATTGTTTCTCCAAGAAGAATTGTAAGTACTGTACTGTTACCGCCTGCTCCCTTTCAATACAACCAGACACTTCCAACAATAACGCCTTCTTCTGTTCCTCGTTTAAAAGGGGTGGTCGCCCATTTTTCCGAGGTCCGTACTCCATTTCCAACTCCATTCGCATTGACTGCGTCGAGATTGTCGCACCACTTACTCCAAACACTTTCCCCAAATCATCATTTGTAATTCGGTCCCAAGGGACTGATGAAGTCAGTGACTTCATTAAGTATATTTGTCCTCTCAGGTCAATTCCCTCCATTTTCCCTCCCAAAAATGCATAGTCAATGAACTGACTCATAAGAGAGTCTTTCTCACACCTTAGTTTCATGTCATCCTTTTTCTCTCCATCTCTTCTGACGTTGTTCATGCTCATTTTATTTGTGAATTCTTTTTAGTTCCACTCACCTTATTTCATTTTTAACGGAATTGTAAAAAATTATTATTGAAGAAAATCAATTGAAACGGATAAAATTATCCGATAAAAGGATGAAAATCAAATATTTTATTCGGGTTTAATCTTAGTACATTTCTAGTTTTTTTATTATATTTTTTTACTATAATAATCTTCGCGACAGGTTTTTCGTGTTACTGTATTATCATTATTAAAGTCAGTCTGGAAACCTTATTTATTCCAAAAACCTTATTTATCGACAAAAATAGGTTATTTTTTTGTTATTTGGTTTTGTTTTTCAATTTTATTTTTTTTCGTTTGAAATCTTTGTTTTTTCAATCAAAACGAACTTAAACAAATTGACAAATTTGATTTTTTACGCTCAAACATCGCTTATAACAACAGAGAGTGGTGCCGTTGTTGTAAACGGCGGTTGGGTGGATTTTTTGTGTGTGAGATGACAGATACAACAAAAGAATTCGACAACAAACAACTTGGATTTAATTAAATAATTAATAAAAAAACAACGAGACAAATCATAATTGAAAAGAACACCACGATTGGCAGACTCGAACATCGAATTGCAGTTTAGCGGTCGAGTAAAAGCCGTTCACAAGAAATTGTCTTAACTATGTGGGTGTTTGTTTGCTCTCCGAAAGAGTGTCTTAAAAAAGTAGAAAAGTACTCACGCCTAAAAGCCAAATTTTTAAAAAATAATCCAAAAAACCCAGTTTGTTTTGTGTATTTTCCCGTTATTTTAGGTAAATAATACCATTAATATCACCATTTATTGACAAACAGAAAAAATGAAATGATTGGCTAAATGACTTCAAAACCATTTATGTTTTTGGTTGTGTTATTGGAAAATAGTTTAAATAATAGTAATATTTATTAAACATCCCAAAAATGCTTTTTTTTCAAAGGAAAAAAATAAATAAGGTTTCCAGACTGACTTTAGTGTTAAATGATAGCAACATAAATTTAAATTTATATTTCATATACCTTTAAACATTGGCTTGATTGATTACGAAACTTAGTTTAACAAAAAGGTATTTTTATTTATGAAACTGTTTTATTTAATCATTACTTAAATTTCAATTAATTAATTGACAAAATGCCCGTCCTTTACAGACCTGTTATAAAACTGAACTAGATCATTTTCGCGGGCTCTATGAAAAATTATATAATTTTTATCATATTGTCCTGAATGCCCCGTTCCAATTTGTTTTGGTCGCACAAATGTCAATTTAATATGTTTTTCCATTGCGTATTTATAGCTCAAAAATCCAAAAGGAGTGTCTTCAAGTGAACTTGGTGGTATTTGGAAGTACTTATCCCAAGTTGAAAAGAATTCCGCCATATCATTTGAATATAAAGCAATGTAACCTGCAACAAATGGATAATATTTTTTGAATGGTTGAGCAAACATATCATAGTATTTATGCTTTTTGTTTCTAAAGGGTCCATGAAAGTTAAATCCTCCAAAAACAGTTCCATTTGTCGGAAGCTCAATCAATATGTCACTCAACATGTCGACGTTAACAATGACATGATTGTCAAAACGTCCATAAAACTTGTAATCTTTGAATATAGGATACAACTGAATATAAGAAGCAATATCTTTATGATACAAAGTGTTCCACTCTTCGTTTAAAAACGGCATTTCAACAAAGTAAATGTCTTGTTTTGTTGAATTCATTTCTTTAAATGTTGTTGTTTTATTTGATTTTTCAACACTACCTTTAACTAATATAAAAATACATTTAAATCCAAATTCAAGTTCATGTTTCTCTTGACACCATGTGTTTCTTATGTTGATAATGTTTTGAATTTTATTTGGCATTGTATGGATCATAGCTAGAAATAACTTTTGTGGGTAATGAGTCTTGTTTTTGTGTATTGGTTGCTCATATTTCAACTTCAATGTAGCATATGTACTCACATTCACTTTAAGGGGATAACTTTCGTCCAACGTAAAAAAAGGACCAAATTTTTTGGTAATATACTTTTCTATCTTTTTGTAATAAAGAGTTGCTGATGGCTCCGTTGAATTGTTTTGTCGCACAACAGGAAATACAAAATCGTAATGTTTAACGTGTACATCACTATCAACTATTGGCATAGTACTGTTAAAATATTTCCATTGTTTAGGAACCTTAAAAATTGTTTGTGTAAACAAAAAGAAGAATAATAGAAACAATGTAAGCAATGAAAACGACAATAAACGTCTTGAGAAATAAACCATATTTTGAATAATTTTAGTTTACAAAACAACAATATAAAATATACACAATGTATATTACGCGTTGAATATGTGATATTATTTAACCTGATAATTATTTTGTTGAATGGAATATTGGAAATAATTTTAATAAATTCTTAATTTGACAATTGATAAATATTTATTGTATTAAACCTTTTTAATAAAAAACAAAACAACAATGATTTTATTAATAAATTTAGTCTTTATTAAAATAATGCATTAACACCAATTGTAACAAATAAAAAATATTTTAGTGTTTTTCATATTTGTTGTAAAACTGCACTGTTGGTGAGCTTTCAAATTGATTTAAATTAAACTGATACTGGTACATTAAACCAAGCTTAATTTATCAAAAATATAATATATTTAACAATTTTTATTATAAATTATATTTTTGTTTTGTCAATAAAAAACAATAATTAAAAGTATAATGTAAAAATTTTTTATACAAACAATTGTCATTTTTTTGTTAATTGAAATTAAATTATTTTTAACCAAATTTTTATCAAAAAACTAACAAATTTGGTTACAATATATTCATAGAGTTTGTTTATATTTTTTTAAAAAAACGTCTTTTTGACAATTAATATTTTCTTTTAAATAGAAATTAATTAAATATTCAACATAATCACATAAAAATGTGATTATGTTGAATCGATGAATTTTAAGTGAACAAATATTTTTTTTATTGAAATAATCCAATTTTATTATTCCTTAACTATTTGAAAACGTTTCGTTTTTACGTTGTTGTTTCATGATAAAAATGGTAAATTAATCAATTTCTGTTCTATACACCGTTATTTATTTTTTATATTTTGAGTAAGTCAACCAGTTTTTAATAAATTGAAGTCGTTTTTAAATATTATATACACACCAAAATGGTGTTTATAATATTTGTATTATTTTTTAAACAATTGTTCAATATAAACAGGACCAGCTTTTTCCACCACCACCTTAACCAAAATAAAGTATTTGCCGCTAGTGTTTTTTGAAGGGAATTCACTTTTCAGCCACTGTTTGTGCGTCCCCATGTCGCCCACTTTCCTTGTCCGTATTGTGTGGACGCGGATGTGGTTCTCCCTGCAAGGGTGTCAGGGGGATCCGTGCCAAGGGAGGACTTGGAAAGTGGGTGAAATGGTGCACAAACAGACTGTTTGAGTGCGGCCTTCAGAGCTTTCTTTTCAACGCTTCGTCTCACTCGGTTTCCACTAACTCGAGGTAAATTTTCTGCATTTCTTGAGTTTGGGAACCAGACCTTATATCTTCCCAGTTATCTATTTACTATTATTATAAGTTGCTTATTATATCAAATAGTAAAAATGGTCTATTTTTAAAGGTGGTGGTGGAATAAGCCTTGTTCGATATAAACAATTCTTGTCATATGTCAATTAATCGTTTATTGTGATTAAATGAATATATTTTAGTTGTTTCTTTTTTTCAATATCATATTTCAAAAATAATTAAATGTTTGGATCAACCTTTTACACTTAATATATATGTTTTAAATAAAAATAATTAAAAAAGAGTAAATTAGAAAACGATTAAGACTTGTTATTAATAAATTATTACGTTATATAATCATTTCAAAAAACAGTCCTTAAACAGTCTGTTATGCACCCAATTAACATATTTTCCGTTTTTTACTGGAGCAAATCAATCCATACCCTGTTTGCAAAGAAAATAACAACTACCTCCACCTTGTATAAAAAAGGAAAGTGTTTGACATGGGGAAGCACAAAAGTTGGCTGATAAATGGGCAACCTTAAAAAACAATTGAGACATTTATTTTTTGAAAATAAAGGTTAAGGGAATTGACTTGTTTGAGTCCTTTTTTTAACGTTATCTAGTTAACAAAAAATAGTTTTAATTTATAAAAACATTGGAAATCAGGCAAAACATTAAAAAAATGAAACATTGTGATAAATTATTAGGATGGTTTTTGAAATATCACATTTCTTATGATTCGAAAAATTTCCAAAATATCAAATAATTTTGGAAATTAGATAACGTTTAAAAAATGAATTTTCTTTTATGAAATTAAATTGATTCAAAATCTAATATTATATATGTATTAAAGTTCCTATTATTGTGTTAATATTTATAATTAATCGAATTAATTGTAATATTTTGAATATTTTTAAAAATTGTTAATACAGTAAAACCTCCCAAGAGCGGTACCTCCGAAGAGTGGGTTCTCTCAAGAGCGGGCATTTTTTAGACCGAAACTAAAAATAGAGTTCTCTATCGAGCGGTTTTTAAGGTTTGATTGGCTAAAAATGCCTGCTCTTGAGAGAACAAAATTACCACGCTTTCCCGCTCTTGGGAGGTTTTACTGTAGTTTAAAAATTAATTTAAAGTTTTAAAAATTAAACATTTCAAATTGAAATTCTAGTTATATACAATTGAAATATTATAAACAAACTTATTATTTATTAATTTTGAATATCGAGTTATTTTGAGTAAATTTTGTTTTCAATTTCAGATTGAAAAGTCATTATAATTTATATATAATTTATTATTTTTAAAAAAAAATTTTAAAATATAAATTAACTATTTATTAATTATATAATAAAATAATCAAATTAATTAATTTGTTTCACAATAACGAAAAAAATTTTATAATGTTTTTTTGTGTGTAATTAAAATTAGAATTTGAAGGTGTTATTTTTGACCAAGTTTACTTTAATTCTGCTCGACACAATAATCGGTGTTGATTCTTTTTTCAAAAATTAATTACAATTTAAAAACCGTTGCCACTATTACATAAGTATTTGAGATCCAAATAAAAATTAACATATGAAGTACTTCACATTGTTCATTACAATTTCTTTGCTCTTTTTAATTTATACAATGGTGATATATTTATTTAACAACACAGTCACTAATTTTTCGAGAAATTCAGTGGATTATTACATCAACTTTTTAAACGAACAAGAACCTAAAATTAGTTACTCGCAAAACGAAATTCTCAAGCATAATACAATTTATTGTCAGTCCCACAATATTTCAAATGACAAAGTAAACAACACTTCTGTAAACTCTTTTTACATCAACCTTAACTGGGATACAGAAGGTAAAAACGACAATAATGAAGACATTAGTAAATTACATAATTCACTTAATACTCAATATCGACTCACAAAGCCTCGAAAAAGTGTTCCAGTAGACTTCTCAAAAAGTATTGAAGGTCTTCCAGATGAATGTGGAGGGCATTTGGATGCGCTTTGGCTTTGGGTCAATGGGAGTGAAGAGAAGTGGGTTGAAAGTGTCAAGAAATACAAGCCGGACTATGACTCAGCACGATTCAGAGATTACAACACACTTTTGTACTCGATGAGAAGTGTATATAAATACGCGCCGTACATCAAGAGATACTTTTTGGCAACAGCAGACCAAGTCCCAAGTTACTTGAATGCGCCACTTGGAGAGACTTCTTTTATTCTGAAAAGTCACAATACAAATCAGAGTAAATACTCACATGCAAAACAACACAAAGAGAGTGTGGAGGACGTCTATAACAATCACAGAGACAAAGATCTGTATACACTTGAATTGGTGTCACACTCCGAATTTGTCGATAACAAGAGTCTTCCATTGTTCAACTCAGACGCACTCGAAAGTCGAATTCATCACATCAAAAATCTTGGAAACTGTTTTGTCTATTTCAACGACGACTTCTTATTGTTCCGCGAAACGCCAGTTTCTTATTTCTTTAAGAAAGGAAAGATTCAAAGATATCACGCGAACGATTATGGCTCGAAATATTTTGCAGCAAGACAAAAGTGGGACAACTCGACGTTTTACACGAACAAAATGCTCAACAAAAAATTTGGGAAAATGATGTGGAGACCGCACTTATTACCGTCACATGTAGCATATACCATGCTTAAAACTTCTCTACTAGAAATGGAAAGAGTCTTTCAAGACGAATACGAAAAACAACAAATGAGAAAATTTCGAGAGTGGAACTCAATAAATGTTATGCATTTGGCATTGCACTATTTGTACTACACAGGAAAGGCAGATATGATAAAACAGAGAGATTGGAGTTGCTATATGGCGCTTACTATGGACCACTTTAAAAATCAAAAGGCGATATTTAAAATTAACCAGACAGAGCCATACGCTATTTGTGTAAATGACGAGATGAAAGAATTTGAAAAAGATGTCGAGAAAGGAAACACTGAAATTAGATATGTCTTGAGATGGTTGCAACGAAGTTTACCAGAAAAAATGCCATTTGAAAAAGGATTTGGAGGAGACTAGAAAATAAGATTTTTGAGTTATATGTTTTGTTAATATAATAAAAAATGTGTTGAATTTATATATATAACATAAATGTTATCAAGGTTATAATAATAATAAATAACATGTTATTTGTTTTTAATAAAAAGTATTTTTCATAGTAATAATTTATTTGGATATTCAAACATTATTTGCTTAAATATTTATTACCTTTTTGAGTATTGATAATAATATTGAATAACAAAATTATCAATTAAAATTAATATAATTGTTGTAGTCTATTTATCACATCTTCAATTACAAGTCTTTCCTCGCGTTTTTGACGCCAACACTCGCATATCAAATTATACTCTTCATTTGAAATCACTCGATTTGTACTAGTTTTGGGCTTTTTGAGTCGTTTACCAGAAACTACAAACTCGGCAATTTTCCATGGAAATTTGAACTTGGAATTTTTATAAGCATCTTCCCACCCAAACACTTCGAATAAAGTTATGCCAAACGAAAAAATGTCAACACTTTTTGTGTATTTTTCTTGTTTTAAGACTTCGGGTGCCATATACACAGGTGTTCCAATTCCTTTTGTGAATGTCATGTTAGTCATCAGTAAATTGACATTTCTTGCACTTCCAAAGTCAGTCAATTTAGCATTGACCTTTTCATTTAAGTCAAGCGAAATAACAAGAATATTGTCTGGTTTGATATCTCTCTGTAATATCCCATTTTCATGTAAATATAATATTCCTCTAGCTCCATCAATCGTTAGTTTGACTCGAATTTTTATATCAATGTCATCACTCTTTTTGTGTTTCATCAGATCTTTTAAACTCCCAAATTGTGCAAATTCAGTGACCATACATATATTACTCGGTATGAACACGGCACCATAGAAATGGACAATGTACTCACAACGGAATTTATCTAACATACACAGTGCATAGTGTGGCATTTTGGTACTTTTTTACTCGAAAAAAAAAATCGGCAAATATATTTATATTTATAACTCCCCAGAAGTTCTGTTATTAATAGATATGAAGAAACTATATTTATAAATTGTTACATCTCCAAATTTATAATTAAATAAAGTTCGTTATAAATAAATAACATTTTAACAATATTGTTATTCATTAAATATACAATATATAAATTATTAACATTTATCAATATTAAACTATTTAAAATAACAACAATTCAATTATTTAATATAATTTTTTCGTTTTCTCGTTTTTTCGTTTTTTCGTTTTTTCGTTTTTTCGTTTTTTCGTTTTTTCGTTTTTTCGTTTTTTCGTTTTTTCGTTTTTTCGTTTTTTCGTTTTTTCGTTTTTTCGTTTTTTCGTTTTTTCGTTTTTTCGTTTTTTCGTTTTTTCGTTTTTTCGTTTTTTCGTTTTTTCGTTTTTTCGTTTTCTCGTTTTCTCGTTTTCTCGTTATACGTATTTACGTTTTTGTTATATTTTGTAAATATTTATTTGATTTATATTATCTTTCATTTGTTGTATTCACAATTAAACATTAGACGTGTTAATTTGTATATCAACTTAATCAATTTTTACTTGTATGTAGTTCACTTTTTATTGTTAATTGAATAATACCACATATTTTGTTTTCTGTTTATATATATCATTTTAAATCACAACACATAAATTGTTCGTTTTGGTAAATACACTTTTATAAGTATATGTTATATAAGATCATCTCTAAATGTATTTAATACTTTTCAATAACTTTAAGTCTAATTGGAATTTTGAACCATATTTGTTTAAATTTGTCACAACTCACTTTTTAATACGACACAGAGTTCATTTTTTCGTATGTATATTTTAATTTTGAATTGTACCATGATATCAATTTTTGACATCCATACATATAAATAAAATACATACATTTTTACAATACTGTTATCAGGAATAAATATTATTTCCAGTTTTTGCTTTTTATTGTATTTTATGATTATACAATAATCACATTTTTCATAATTTTGTTGTTTTTATTTTTAATAAACAAGTGTGTTTAAATATCATATCATTAAGTCATAAATACTTATCTACAGTTGATAATCATAGTTTGTCGTATTTTTTTATATATTATGACAACTATCAATTTAATATATCATATAATAATATGATATTTTATTAGAATTATAGTTTATAATATAATATAATGTACAATATACATACATACATGTATGTATGTAAATATCATTTCATTTGATAATCGTAACTGTACTTTCAAACAAACTATTGTAACAAAAAACAAACCAATTTGTGTGTAAATATCTCAATAGTCTTCGATGATAATATGATTATTGTGTTTACGTATTTCTATTTATTTTTATCGTTTTTGTGTGTGGAAGGATTCATTTTATAATTATAAAACCAAAATAATATAATATATTAAAAAATCTATTTAGTATCTATTGAATGTCGTCAACATTAAAACATTAATGTTGTGATAATAAATATTATATATTGCATTTTAATACATAATAATATAATTATAAAACATTGTAAATAAAAATTTACTTAACATTTAAATTTCATGTGTTTTCATTATTTCAATTTCCTTATAAAAATTAACTATCTTGAAAAAAACAAAACACAATGAGCAATCCAAACGATTTGATTTTCGATGTAAATTCTTTTAATTATTTTAAAAAAGGATATTTATTAGCCAAATATCAAGGTGTTGAGTTTTCTTTTTGTTTGCGAGATGAATTGAGGATGCTTTTATCATCATGTAAAAGTCATGAATCCGATGTTCATAACAAACTCAGAACGTGTTTTCAACCATTATATGGTGAAAGTTTCCCAAAAGAACTCAATGAAGAACCGGTTATTCTAAACGAAAATGAAATTATCCAATTGTACTCTACTTTTATTGATGAACAAAATGATTCTGATGTGTGTATTTATTTTATTAAAACTCCAGATCACAAATTACAAAAGAAAAAAAATTGTATTTTTATTTTTTAATAAACTTAAGTCAAACAAATATTGGTTGTCATTGATTGTCAAAAAAGCAACACAATATAATATACCACCGGCACTTCCTTTGATTTTTAGAAATTCATTAAACTCGAATATTGAAAACGTATCAAGACTAAATCCTATACATATCACGAATACACTAAATATTGAAAACGAATATTCTTATGTCCAAGAAAACAGTGATGTATTATCATCAAATACATCTGAAAGTGATGACTATTCTCTTGAAGAATATTTGAGGAATCCGAAGAGACATCAGAAAATATATTAATGGATACTACACTTTCTAAAACTACACTACAACATGAAACAATCGATCAAATAAACGAACTTGTTAAAAATAAATTCACCGAAACAATTTCATTGGATATATTAACCAAATATCCCATAAATATAGCTGAAAAAATAAAGCAATTTTGTTGGGTTAATGACACTTTTTCAGTTGATCGATTTGTTACTTCTTTTTGGTTCGTATTTGATACTAAACAATCAAGGACTTATAAAGATAGGAATATCATTGAACATATAATGAATCATGTCACTTCATATATTATCAATTCCCTTGGAATTGAGGCGCATTTTTCGCAAAATCAAACTAAAATGATAAAAACTATAATTGATGTGGCGGTATCTTATATCATCAAAGATAAAAGACGAGATGTTGAATGTTTAAATATAGATTATAGAACAGCTAAAAGGCAAATGACACGCGAAAATACACATTTCCTTGAAAAATTGAATCAAATAATGGAACATAAAGTTGATTGTGTTGCTATTGGGGTTGACTCATCTTTTAAGAAAAAAATACAAAGATGTTTATTCAATTGAAATGAGGTATTTATATAATGGTAAAATAAAAATGTGTCCATTGGTTTTAAAAACTTATGACGGTGTTACACCAGGAAAAAATGTTGCAAAATGGTTAAAAATGAGTTGGATACAGCAAATATTCCACATATCAAAGTTGTTGGTGAAACAACCGATGGAAATGCTACCGAGATTGGAGTTGAATCTGGAGTGATCAAAGAATATAATGATTTGGTGAAAGATATTAAAACAAACCATTT
>NW_004440274.1:182639-190480 GCF_000330505.1 Entamoeba invadens IP1
AAACACGTTTTTTGTATATTTGTAGAAACATTAATAATGTATTGGAACATTATGAAGAAATTGTGTCATATGTTTCAATACCCAGAGTTAAAACAGAACTTGAGAGTGAATTTAAAAACAAAAAAAGTTGGTACATATAGCAAAACAATAACAAGTAATTCAACTGAGTGCACTTTTCCTTTTTATTTTGGTGATAATTCTTTAAAAACAAAAAATAAATTGAGAGTTTTGTGTCATTTATATAAAATGATGTTTGTCTTATGTTCGACTTTTCAAAACAGCGAAGGATCTCTCCCTGAATATTATAAAAGAACGACAATGTTTAGAAAATACCTTTCTACATGTTTACATCAACTTAGAATGGGAGATTTTAAAGAATTCAAAGACATTAAAGATATTCTAATTGTTGATATCGGTTTTACTGAAAGACTGTTATTGCGTTTGATAATTAACACAGAACTTAGATTTAAATACGCAAACATGTCAGTCAATATGAATTCAATAAATAATATGGTTGATTATTCTACTGGATACATAAACGAAGATGTTTATAAAAATAATGAAACACATAACAATTTGAATCATCTATTATACATATATTATATTTCGGATTCGTTATTAAAAGGAATTAACCCAGATATAAATTGTTACAACAATTATTTATTTCTAAATGATGAATTGTTAATTTTAAAAAACTTGTTATCACTTTTGAACGTTGAAGACAAAATAAGAATTATTAATAACAGTATTAATAATCAACTACAATCAGAATATGACCAAATATTGATCGAAAAGACTAATTATATAACAAAAGTGCGTTTGTTGGACGTCTTTCAAATATTAAAAAACAATCAATTTTCACAACTTATTAAAATAGTTGACGTCCTTCTAACTATATTTCCTTCAACAAGTGATGTGGAAAGAACATTCAATCGAATAAACCAAATTAATCATTTAAACAGTCCATTAAAATTTACAGCATAAAGATTGAATTATTCAATAAAAAGCAAAAAGACAATTTACAAAATTAATTGTTAATTATTCTTATTTTTTAATTTTTATATTTGTAATTTTATATTTATAAAGTATTAACAATATATAAAATATATAGATTTCAATTAAAAAGTTTGTATATAGCAAAATTTGATTATATTTATAATTATTTAAAAATATAAATGTGAAATTTAAATTATTTATCTCAATTTTTTTTAAAAAAATATATAATTATAATTAATGTTAAATGTTTATGATTATAATCTAATAAATTTAAGTTTATTTTTTAGTAAAAAACGTGTTAAAAATTTAATAATAAATTTAAATGAAAACATAAATAATCTGAAAACAAATAATAATTTAAACAACAATTAATTTCCCAAAATTGTGGACGTTGTTTTGATATTACAAACTTTTTAAGCACAAAATGCCTTATATAAATAGTTTTCAGTCTTATATAAATAAAAAGTTTAAAAGGCCACACTATGATCATACACACCTCACCTTCAAATTCTTTTATTAGTTTGTCCGTGTCATTCGACTGTTTCATTTTCTTTATTGCAACGACATTTCCTCTGTAACTTCCTTTAAACACAATACCAAAAGAGCCTTCGCCAAGTTTCTTGTCTTCTTTGATTTCGTCATAATCAAGTTTTGTTGATTTTTCAACTTGTGCTGATATTTTTACGTGTGTTGTTTGCTCGATACTATTATTCAAATCAAGAAAAATTATAACAACTTCGTCGTTCAAATTCATTGTACATAGTGGTGTCAAAAAGATTTCAAATTCACAGGCGTATCCACTCATCAAATTTACTATTTTTGGTTCTGTGTGTATTGTGTATTTGTCGCATTGATTTTTTGTTGTGATTTGCATTTTTACATTACTTTTAGACGAGTTTCCAACACACAGTAATTCACGACTTTCTTTGTCAATTTGAATTTCTTCATTCTCACCACCAAATAAAATTTCTTTTTTATTTGAAAGAATATGACCATCGAGTTTCTCCATTAAAATATACGACCGACTCATTTTAAAGGGATTCATGAGGATTGTTAATTTTTCTGAGGATGGTAAATATCTTAAACATAATTTCTTTCAATTTAGATTTTTTTGCCTAAGATCAAAAAGGTATATTTTGAAACACGTGATTTTCTTTAAAAATGCTATTTATAGATTTTTTGAAAGATGATTCTTGGTGTTGATTTTGACAAAAAAATGATCTATTTCTGTTTTTTGATTTACCACTTGACCAACCTTGGTTTAAATGAAATCATTTGACAGACATTTAATTTATCGAAAAAGTCGATTTTTAATCAAAATCACAAAACAAATTAATCTAACAATTTTTAATCTTTTTTACAAAAATACAATTTATTAAAAATCAATTTATGAAATATTAAACAATAAAAATTGATAGCAAATAACATATTAATAATATATACTCTATGCGATGACAATTTATGTATTTGCGCAAATTCAAAACGAGAGGTTTTGGATATCGATAAAACAACGATTGATAAATAAACAAATTTTTAAAATAAAATCATTTCTGTTTTTAACGGTTTTATTTATTTTTAAAAACATACACACACAAAAAATATATGTTTATATTAATATTTCATATAATACAATATTACTTTCAATAAATGTATCTTCAATTTAATAATTTATTTTATATATTATTTGGTGTTTTTTGTTATGTTTTGACGATTAATTGTTATAATCAATTAACAAAATTCACTTTATAATAAATTGTCTTTAAAAATATAATTTTATTTATATAATTTTAAATCAATAATGGCAGTGCTATAAATATCTCTGAGGATGGTAAGTCGTGTAACAAACAGACATTATCAACACAGACTTAAACATCTAAGAAGTGAAATGACGTGTTCCCATATTCAAAAATAGTAACTTACTCAATACACATTTCAGACAGATGTAAAAGTGTATACTTTCTATTTCTGTCATCCTCAGAAAATAATTGCCATCCTTAGAACTGTAAATCTGTTTAAAACACAAATTAATATCAAAATGAAACATTCTTTTTAAAATATACACAACATGATTAACTTTGTTATAATAATAAATTTGAATAATTGCATAAATTACAAAAATATTTATAAATTTGTTATTTTTAAAATTGTAATTTTAGAAAATCAGTGTTTTCGACTTTTTCAATTTTTCATTTTGATAAAAAACAATTATCAATTTAAACGTAAATTTTAATTATTATGTTATAAAGACGGATTCGGAAATAATTTCAATAAATATATAATCATAATATGAACAATTATAATTTACACTTTGTTATTTCCCGTCTCAAGTTCGCGAGATATAATTATTGTTTATGTTTACTGATTATTGTGGCGATTTTTTTGATTGTTTTTAATTTTTTGGCATTTATGACAAATTATTACCATTATTTAAAATTCGAACTTTGACTCGAAATACTAAGTGTAAATTATAACTTGAGTTATGAGAGTGGGCCTTATGGGGAACTGAACCTTAATAATTTGATTTTTGTATCCTCAGAAAAATATTTTTTAATAAGGATAGTTTTAATCCTGAGGATACACCTTATCCTCAAGAAACCCTTAAAAACACAGACCGTCTTTTGTTTTTTATTTTCTTGTCTTTTGGTGTAAATAATAATAAATGTTATAATTATAGTAACAATTATAAATAATATACAAACTACACAAGCAACTGAGAGTCCAACAATTAAAGCATAATTCACACTTTTACCACATAGAATTCCATCATTATTTAATTTAAATCCATTTTCACAGGACACACATTTCGAGTTGTTTGCTGATATACAGTGGGATATAGTTGTATAATGTACACATTTTTTATCATATAAAATGTTGTTTTCTGCACATTCTGTGCACTCCAAAGTGGAATCACAAATAGTACAATTTTCGTCACATTTGTAACACAAATTATTAATTAAAGCAAATCCAAATTCACAAGTGATGCACCCACTCGTTGTTTTATTTAAACAGTTAAAAAGTTGGTTGTATGAATTACACAACTTTGTGTTGTTATTTGGTGTTCTGAAATAGTCTTCACTGCAAAGAATACAATTACCATCGTTTGAACATGTTTGACAAGAAACATCACACTTCACACATTGCTTGCCATCCGAAGATCGCATATACCCATCTTTACATGCAACACACCCATCGTATGTCGACATCATCACACCACATACACTTAAAATTTCATTTATTTGGAAACATAAGCCATTTTTAGTGTATGAATATGCATCACATTTTGTGCAATACGTTATATTAGAGCATTGAGTGCATGGATATTCACATTGTACACAAACAGAATTCATTAAATAAAAACCACCATTACATCGCAAACAGCCTTTTGAGCTATATTCAATACAACCATCTGTTGTTTGTGATTCGAATTTTATTACATTTAAACCACTTTGAGATGTTTTTGGTCATTTTGTTGTTGACATGAATTATTTACTAATAACATGGAGTTGTCACAATCCAAACATCTTTCTGTATAGTAATTCACTTATTTACATTTTGAATACTTTTCATCTTTTGGTAAACAACCTTTTACGTCTTTGTAATTACCATCTTCACACGTTTTACATACACTTCCTTCAAAATATTTGCAATTTATCGAATCGATCATAATGCACTGCCCAACATTGGTTATAGAGTTTTCACAAAAAGTACAAATGTTTTTGTTTTGAATTAAACAATTTTTATTGTTTGATACACAAACTCCACTTTCAATATGATTATTAGAATTGCATTGAACACAAATACTTCCATTCACTGTTAAACAATTTAAGTCTATTGAACGCTTTAAATTTGAAACTAAAATATCTTTATTTGAACAAAAAAGTCCATTTCAGTACCTTCAATCAATCGACATATATTACCATTATCACATTGATTTGTTCGTCCATTTTCAATAGATGTGTAATGATACTCATTGGCCAAATAACAATAATCATTCAGTAAATAGTGGCAATTTGCAAATTTATATTTATTGTTTTCCGACTCTTTTGTATGTGATAAACAAGTGATATTACTATTTGTTGTAAGTTGGTATTTACACTCTGAATTAATTGAACAATTTTCATTTGTTGTGATGACGTCCATTACACATTTTTCACAAATTGTTTGAGAGTATTTTTGACACATTGTTTCATCTTTTTGAACACATTTTTGTTCATTCAAAATGTACTTATCTCCACACGAAAAGCACGAGTTATTAACTTGAAGAAGACATCCAGTTATTGAATTAACTTCTTTTAAACAGGTGTTATAATTATAGTGTTCCGTTTTTGAATATGCTAATACACACTTACCATTTTCAATATAATAAGAAGTAAAACACTTTATACATTTTGGTGTACCATTGTTATAATTACAAGATTGACAATTATCAAGCAATTCATAACACTTGGAACATGTTTTATCACCACTTTTCACGGTTCCTTCTTCGCATCGAAGACAAGTACTGTCATTTGAAACTATTCCCCAGAACAAGAGAGACACTCTTTCTTTTTTGTTGAGCATTTTAGACATTGGTAATGTAATGACGAACAAATATTACAATTGTTGTTATCTAGATAATATCCAGTTGTACATTCAACACAATTTCTTAATGATTCATTTTCATTTTGATCACATGAAGAACAGTTTCCATTTGAAGAACAAGAAATACAAATTTTATTTGTTTTGTCTTCAATTTGTTTATAACCAGATTGACACGTTGTACATATCCCACTTTCTTTAAAACAATTTGTACATACAATTGGACATGACAAACACGATGAAGTACCACCCAATGAATATTCTTTATCTCCACACATTTCACATGTTCCATTCGAATTTAACCGATAACCAGCATAACATGTTAAACATTGCCCATTTGTTTGATCACAAGAAGCACACAAAGTGTCACACGATATACAATTAATTTGTCCAACGAGATTTTGATAAGTCATTGCATCACAATTTACACACTTGGAATCCAATGACTTGGTGCCAGGATTACATATAATACAACTACTGGAAGAAGTAAGACCATACCCACTTAAACACGTCAAGCATTGGCCATTTGTCTTATCACAAGTCTCACACGTACTTTCACACTGTTTACACATTGATGAATTTTCAAAAGAATAATACTGACTCGGACACGAAATACAGGTTCTCGATTGGTTTTTGGAATATGTTCCCGCAGAACAAATATCACATTTTTGTGTTGTTTTATTTGCTTTTGTGCCTTCATAACAAACAGAACATGAGTTGTTGATCAAAATAGCGCCATCAATGCACGAAGAACAAAATCCATTTTCTTTGTTACATGATATACAAGTGGAGTCACATGATATACACTCCATTAAACCTATTTTTGGAGTATAATTATTATCTCGACAGCTTAAACACGTTATTGCTCCAATTGTATCAGAATACGTTCCTAATGGACATTTAATACATTGTGAATTGTTTCCATAACTTCCCAATGAACACATATAACATTGATTTGATACAAGTTCATAACCGACTTCACATTGAATACAATGTCCATTGGTCTTATCACAATCTTTGCACATTGAACACAGAGTACATTGAGTTGCATTTCCTATAGAATAAGAGTTGGTTTCACAAACAATACATTCGTTTGAGTTTAATGCCTGCCCTGCTGGACAACCAACACAATTTCCGTTAATAACACGTGATCCAGGATAACAACTCAGACATTCACCATTTGTGGTATTGCATGTATTACATAATGGGTTGCAACTTAAACACTTTGTAGACCCTAAACTCGAGTATTCTTTATCACCACATTTTACGCATGAAACTAAACCACCAATAGAAAAATACCCCGCTTGACATTTTTCACATTTCCCATTTGAAATTAAGCCACTTCCCTGTGCGCATTTTGTACACAATCCACTTTTGGAATCACAAGATATACACGTGTCATTTGTACACGACACACATCCGGAAGACCCTGTCAACGAATAAGTGTCGGGTGGGCATATAGTACACAATTCGGCTCCTTGTGATGAATACGTCCCAGCTTCACAGTTTGTGCATTCAGATGAACTTTCTACAGATGAATATGTTCCAGCTACACAAAGAGTACATGTAGAAGAACCCGCAGAAGAGTAGGATCCAGACACACACGGATTCATGTCTTTACCATTTGGGCAATAAAACCCTTTGGTACATTGTACACAAAATATCCCTTTTTGAACAGTTCCTGAAGAACAGGCAATCAAAAAAACGAGGAAAAGAATAAACAAAAATATTGAATATATTTTCAATATAAACAAGTTTTGATTTTTGATTTAAAAATTAAGATTACAATAATAATGATCAATATAGATTAAAATTTGATTAGAATGGATTAAAAATTGTAAAAATACATTTTCAAAATTAGAATAAAATCTTTCTTATTTCGATTTTGTTTCAAATGTAATAAAATACTAAAAAGGTATTTAACCAAATATTAATTTATAATTAAATTTAATTATAAGGTAACAAGATTTTTAAAAATACAATAACATCAATTTTTTATTTATTAATTAATTAATAAATTCAAGTATTTTATATTAATAAAATGTCGTGTTTTATCTCCTTTCAGCTTTTTATTTATATAAGTTGAGCAAATAATTGTTTTAAAATATTTTTTACTAAAAATGGCTCAAAATGGTGTTTAAATTATTTTGATTTTTTAGAATGTATAATCCTCACAACTATTTAACTAGAGTAAGTTGTAAAACGTTGTCCCAGTCGCCAACGTCGTTCTTTTAGTCTTATTTGAATAAAAATTAGAACATTCTATG
>NW_004440274.1:190580-199141 GCF_000330505.1 Entamoeba invadens IP1
ACATCAATTTTGATGGTGTTGATTTTTAAAAATCAAGTCCATCGTAGAACAATGCAAAGAAGTCTCTGTTGTGAAGCTTGATCAATCACTTTCGAGATTGAAAGAATTAGAAAATACTTTGATGAGCAACATTAAACAGAGTTATTATGACTATAACAACCTTTAAAATTATCTATACACAAATTTAGACAGTTCTCTTATTTTATTCGAAGAGAGAATAGAAACCGCTTTGAAGATCATTGACTCTGCAAATATGATAATGTCTTTGACTGTGCAGTTGAACTCTGTCAATACGCTGATAAAAACGTGTTTGTTATATTTAAAGCAGTGTCGTCACGACAAAAAGACTGGTTATGACCAGTTAATGGAGTTTTTGATTGACGACAATCTTCCGATACCAGACCAAACCATTACAACACCATTAAATAATACAACGAACAATACTGTAACTGAAATAAGACAAAATGTTATTGTAGATAACAACGACGTTGAAGTATTTTTAAACAACACCGTTCAACAAGATGATTTTACTGACACCCAACAACCAGAAGAATGAATGAGTGAATCAAGTGTTGATATGGAAGAAATTGATATCACAGCAAATCGAGACAAACAGATAAAAGAATCCCTCAAAGATGAAGACTTTGATTGTACTGGTCTCTGGGATTACCTTGAGGAGCACAAAAGGAAGTTATACACAGCGAAGTCATTACTCACCTTCTTCGATTCATGAGGTTGAAACGAAACTTAACAGCTCCAAATCGCAGAGTTCAAATGTTCCGCCTTTATGAATACATGAAGAAAAAACTGCACTGGAATCATTTTCTTTTGTATCAAGTCTTACTTCTGCATATTCCAAGGATGTATGGAAAAGGCAGATTGGTCTTGTAGTAAAAGCTCCTGGAAGTTCAGGAAGAAGTTGAGTTTTTTCCGAGGAAGAGAAAAGAAAAATTATCAACTTCATTGAACTACGGGAAGACGCTAAAGATCCAGCTGGATATCCAGAGTTGCTTTCTTTTGTACTAACAACTTTGGGGAGAGAGGATATTGACCTCAAAATGTTGTACACTTCCGTGAACAAAATGGCCAAATTATCCACCATAAAAGCGGAGCCAATGGAAGAGGAAAGAGTGGAGGTACAAACAACAGAGATTGTTGCGTATTTTGAGTTTCTCTCCAAGTACGCCAATGGCATTCCAGTAAGTTTCATATTCAATTGTGATGAATCAGGATTCCAAAGGTGGGTAGATAAAATGACAAGAACGGTCATTCTTTTAAATAGACCAAGATCTGGTGTTGTCAATGTACCCATTAGACGCGCAAGAAGTCGAACAACATTGATGGCAGCAAGTTGTATGGATGGCACAGCACTGAAACCTTTTTTCATTATACCAACAGAAAGTGTTGAGAAGGAGCTTTTAGAATTGGGTTTGACAAACAACAAAGCGTGCCTGAAGTACACAAAAAGCGTTCATGACAAATCAATTATTTGAAGAGTGGATCCGAAGTGTTTTTATTCCCAAGTTGCTCGAAAAAAGAAGAAAACATGGTTATAGCGGTATGTCAATTCTTGTAATGGATGGTTACGGTTCTCATCTTGGAGTAGGCGCTGTAGAAATGTTGACAGAGAATAACGTCAAAATAATACTACTCCCCCCACACTCATCTCATTTGTTGCAAATGTGTGATGTGGGGATATTTTGAAATCAGAAACGGGCATGTACAACTGATAAATCATTGATGAATGACACATACGGTCACCTTTCCTATATATCTGTACAAATTATGTCGATTGTCAACTCGTGGGAAAGAGTGACCACATCAAAGAATGTGGTGTCTTCCTTTATTGCATGCGGGTTAGTACCGAGACTACTTCAAAACTTGAGTACAGTATGTGAAGTGGTGCCATCTTCATGCACGAAGCTGAATTGCTTTTTCGAGCAGCAAGAAATTGACAGATGTATGAATGAGATGTCAAATGTAGAAGGCGATAATATCGACAACGTTAAAAAGGAAATACACAAAACTTTAAGAAAAAACGCAAGAGATTGTGCCAACTCGTAATTAGAAACCAAGTGTGGAATGATTTTGTTTTAAAGGAAAAGAGTTAAATTGCTTTAGTTCAACAAAACAATTGTTTACGAGTGATATTCTGTTTGCTCTTTAGTTTGAAAAATCAACGAGTAAAAGATAATTAAAAACTCTTTTTTTATAATTTTATGATGATTATTCAAAGTTGTTTTTCGTTAGTTAAAATGTGTTAATTTATTTTATATGTTAATTATTGTATATGGTAGTATAGTTTTATAGTTAAATAATTACACATAATATAATTTATATTATTATAATTTTGAAACTATACTTATAGTTAACCTAAAAAACTCTAAGGGTTTAACTGATTCTTCAGATAAAAATACAAGGTCTGTTTATTATCGAATCAACCATTGACTTAAGTTATCAGAATTGCGCTCTTCAAGTATAAACATTTCTTCAATATTCGTTGCAACTATGGTGCTAGAGGTTTGTTTTATGCACATTAACATCCAAATGTTTATTTTTTCATTTTGTGTGTTTGAAACAGTCGTTTTAACTAACGTTCAGTTCGTCTTACTTATTATGACATGCATGTTAATTCTACTAAAAGTGTTTGAAGTGACCACACACACTTGACTGACCCATTTCTTATGTGCGTCATTTTAAAGGGGTTTTTGGATTGCTCTTCTGAAAAGAAGGAAAAGAGAACTAAATAAGTTAATGATTATTTTCTAAGTTTTTGTAATGTTTCGAAAAAAAAAATAATTTAAAATAAAAACAAAATTAAAAACATTTTTGTCGTTTTTACAATGACGGTTATTGAATATATTGTGGAATGATTTCACACAAAAGAGAATATTCTGGGCGGGACAACTTTTTACAACTTATTCTATAATTTTTTTAAAAAAACTTTAATAACACTTTAAATAAAATTGAACATAATTCAAGTGGTCTAAAAAACAGGAAATCTCGAGTTTATACAATAAATATCTATTTTTTGAAGTTTATTATATGTGTATAACATTACACAACCCAAAAGGGAAAATCATCAAAAATTGGATTAATATTCCGATAAAAACAAGTCAATTAAAAAAACAAAAGTGCTATTTTAAGTGTTAAGACGTTTTAAATATAAATTTAAACCAGTTGAATAAATAGCTTGTTTATTTAAAACATAATTGTTAATATTCTTTATGAAATGGTAATGATAAATGCGGTCATATATTATTCTTTTTTATAAAAATAGTTTTTTAATATCGTTTATCATAAAAATATTGTTTTTATTTTATCAGTTATTTATCTTGTAAATTGTTTTGTAATGATTTGTTTTTTAATTAAATTTTGTTATTTACATTATCTTCGTGTATAGTCATTCCACTCTTTGATTGATTAGGACGAATAACTTGTTTAATTACTTACGGACTAAATTGGCTTCTACAATTCAAAAAATTCATTGTTGTATATTTCGTTCTAATGTTGGGCTGTTTTTGAAAAAAAAACTTGTTCGATGAGTTAAATTTTTTATTGTTGAAACCAAACAACAAAAAAGTTAAATAGATTGACGAATAATAACACTATTTGATTACACGCTCATAATTTCGAATAATAAAGTAGTTATTAATTTATTGTTAAAATTTGTACTGAATTTTATGAATTATATCTGTCTCATTTTTAATCTATACTATGTAAAGTATTTTTTCTATGATTATATTATTTTTTTATAAAGAAGGTTAATTATCAATTTTAATTTAACGTTTTTTAAGACAAAATTTTTGTTTTAACAATGATGGGATTTTGTCACTTAAAAAATAATATAGTTTTATAATTTAAAAAAATGGAATTTTTTAATCCAAATAAAGGGGTGGAAAAAACCGCTTTTGATAATTTTTGGTGAATAATGGTAAAATGTTTTCTAAATGTTATTTGATTTTATTTTATTTAAACAAAAAGAAAAAAACATCATTTACATTTTGCCAGAGCATTTTTTCGAAGTATTTAGAAGAAGGCTGTTAAAGTCTATTTATATTACAGTGAAAAGCTGAGTTATTAAATAATTTATTTGAAAGAAAACGGGAAACAGCTTACAATAGTAAGATATATAACCAAATATACATAAATTTTTAATTAATTTTTATAATAATATATTAGTGTAGTAAACACAGTGTTTGTTAGTCTTATATCGTTTGAATTAACAAACCAAATTATCATCTTTGCAGTCTGCCTCATCATCATCTTCTTTATCTTCAGAGTAATTTATATCAAGTCTTTTTGTCATTGTTGTTTTTGTGCTTTATTTTGTCTTCATAAACACATGAGTTTAAGTCTAAGTTGTCATTGTCGTGGATTTGATGTTGTTAAACATAATAAACAAACTGTTTGACCTTGCAATGAACGAGATAATTTGATATCGTCGCTTTTGGAGATCTCCTTATAAACCCTTATAATTGGTAAAAAAAAGAACTTACATTTTTTTCTGGATCATGTTTGCGATAAAACAATACCAAGTATGTAAATTTTGATTATTAGTAAAGTTAGTGCATTATGTAATTATTTTGCTTGGATATTTTCAAATGAAAATTAATTATGTTTTAAATGTTTAATATGTTGTCAATCTATGATTTATATTATAATTAATGACATTGCGAAAGATAAAAATGGAATTGTATTAAATAATAAATTAACTATTAATTATTATAATTTAACCATTTCTGCACCTAAAATTTACTAATAAAATTAATAAATTTACTATTAAATAATAATAATAACCACAATATCATTTTACTTATGCTCAAATCCGAACAGAATGAACATGAATTGATTCATTTGACACAACGTATCGAAACCGTGGTTATTTTTGTGTATTTCTTTTGAACTATACAAGTGTTAAATGGTTTTCATTACTTTTCAGACCCACCATTTGATCAATTGTTGAAACAAATTATAGTATAAATTATATTAAAATTATTAATGTTTTTAGTTATTTTGTTCTTCTTTATAAAAGTATGTGCTTAAATCCCAAAATGTTACATATATTTACTGTAATAAAATGAACAATATAGTCAATCAAATAGTAAGAAAGTTGTTGATAATCATTTTTTATAATTAGTGAATAAAAGTATAAAAACACATTTAAGATAATAACACATCAACTTTCACTTTGACACCATGTCTTCTTAATAACGTATTGGGATGATAACAGTCAATGTCTCCATGATGTTTTTAACATTTTTTATTGAAATGCACTTTTGGGCAATCATTTTGGCTGGCGGGAAAAACCGCTTCACTACCATTTACTTGTTTTATTGTATAGAAAAATAACGTTTTTGGCATTTTGCCGAGTTTTTAAATAAAAAATAATACGGTGGCGAAAACCCACTTTAGATCTTTTTTTGTCTTTTCTAAACCAAATTCTTATTGTTTTATTATAATAACTTATCCAATAACCAAATATTGCCTTTTTAGATTGTGAAAAAATAGTGTGTTTTTTCTCGGCATACAAATATTTTTTAACCAAATGTATTGAATAACATACAAAAACACACAATAAACTTAAATTTATTCACCATACAGAAATGATTGCCGCAGTTTCGGATCGTCCACAGTATCCTCCCAGTCTTTTTTTACATTTCTCTGCGCGGCGGGAAAAACCGCTTTACTACCATTTAGTGATAAAATTACACACAATTATAACCAAAGTTTCAATTTGCCTCAAATAATTGAGGTTTTGGTGGAAAAAAGCAAAAAACACGAGAAATTATAAGGGACATGTGCAGCGCCCTTTTACCGCTTCTGATAATTTACATAAAATTATCCGTCTTACATTGTTTTTATTGACCAATATTAATAAATTGCTTCGTTTATTTTATAAAAAGTTTCAAAAAAGCAAGTACAACGAAATTACGAGTCATTTATCGCTTGCTTGACAGGCACTTGAAAAACCGCTGGTAATGGATGCACTCATGTTCAGTTCGTGAGTAAGTCCAAAGTGTGTTTTTCCAGTTTGGCAGTGAAATGCATTTTTGAGCGAATGAGGAATCCAACAAGAGGGGGTGTGAAATAAAGGTGCAGTCTGTCTTTGCTGAGAGACATTGAAAAGTGGTCTATTAAAAACATGTGCTGGCCCGTGTATTAACTACGTTGCTCGAGAGGTAATCGATTTGACTGTTGAGTATTTGTTTAATAAACGATTGAAAAAATGAAAAAAAATTATAAAGGAGTGAAAAAGGGTGTGAAAAGAAGGTACACTCGCGGGTTCGTGTTTTTGAGTTTTTTTATTTCTGCAAAAAACTGAAAAAATATTTAATAAAAAGTTCATTTTATTTGATAAATTCTGAGTTGTTTTTTGGTTATTTTGGCTTTAAAGAACAGTTTCGAAGTTAATCTTTCTTGCTCCTCCTTTTATCATTCGGCAAATCCAGCCTTTACTTTACATAAAAAATAATTCACAAATTTCAATAACAAACATCGGCATCTTGAAAAAGTCAGAGAGACTCTTGTAAACCTTGTTTTTTTGAATCAAATCGAAGAAAAGGAAAACAATAAACTATACAAAAAACTATAATCATATTATCATTTAACCATTAAATCATCAAAAGCGGGTTTTTTCCTGAAGCGGGTTTTTCCACCCCTTTACGTTTTATCATTTTACCCGAAAAATAATATCTGTTTGCTCGTTATTTTATCCCAATAATACAATCACAAACAAAAACTATAAAACCATCATTAAATAATAATAATAATAATAATAATAATAATAATAATAATAATAATAATAATAATAATAATAATAATAATAATAATTAATTTTGAGTATTTTGGTATTAATTATTCAACCAGAGTACATGCTACAACTTTGTATCAAAATAGTTAATGAAAATAATATAGTTATATTTGATTTATTAACTATTTTTGTTTTGTTAAATATTTTTTTGCAGAGGTTACCAAAATCCCAATCCTAATTACCCACGTCACCATTTTACAACCATTATGTTAATTTTCTATTATAAATTCGTACGTTATAATACCACATTTTCGGCAATAATTATTTTGGAAACTTATGTTTTTTGTTTTAATGATACAAAATAAATAATAAAAAAATATCAATAAATAAAAATTACACTTTTGTTTACTTAGCTAATATTTAATTTTCGTGTTATGATATTATTTACTGAAAACAATAGAAATTTTCTATATTTCAACTAAGTCAACTATAAATAATAATAATGTTAAACAATATCACTAACCCCGAACATAATGATTCTGTCAATACTTCACAAAGAACATTACAAGAAACAAATAAAGAAAATAAACACTATTTTACAACAGTAGCACTTTTAAGAAAAATTTGTACAATTATGATAATGTTGTATCATCTTTCTAGATACAACACTTTTGCCGGAAAGTATTTATTCAGTCATAGTTACCTTGGTGTTGACTTCTTTTTTTTGGTTTCTGAATTTTTTGTTTCTTATACAAACAAGACTTTTAAAGATTACAATTACATTGAAAAAACATACAAATTATTCAAATTTATGTTAAACATTTTTATGAATGATATCAAGAGTTTTTTAAGATATTTAATAATTTAAAATGTTAATAAAAATGAAGAATTAGAAAATGATACAATTGATAACATAGAAAAAAATTCTACGATTGAAAAAACCAATGAAATTACTAGAACTGATACTATATTGAATGACAAAGAAGTTGATCCAAATATTATTCATATTCAAAGTACCGAAAGTTATGATAACAAAATAAACAACGAAGCAACTGAAATACCAAAACCAATTGTGGATAACAAAGTGTCGACTAATAATGTAAACAAAGAAAATGGTGCAAAAATTAAAATTTGTCAACAAAACAATAATAACATTTTTCAACCCATTTATATTTCTTCTGCGTTGAGTTGTTCGAATCTTCCCGATGCAAATATTTGGTACAATATTTGCTATTATAGCATATCCACCATTTTCACAATGAATACAAGAAAAATTCTTTTGTATTTATTACTTTGTATACTTTCCCTTCCAAATTGGGATAACAATTGGGCATTCACACCAAATGGAGTATCATGGACTATATTTTTTTTCTTGAGGTATATTCAAATTTTATTTGTGTTATAAGTCGATTTATTGTTCTTTTTACTACTCACTCTAAATCAACTTCATGTTTTAAATTTTAGTATGTGCAAGTAGTTATAGTAGGTCACCTCTCTCGAACTCGCAAAAATCGCACACTATTAAAATCACTTTATTAGGGTTTT
Organism: Entamoeba invadens IP1; assembly: GCF_000330505.1. Taxonomy (NCBI): domain Eukaryota; phylum Evosea; order Mastigamoebida; family Endamoebidae; genus Entamoeba; species Entamoeba invadens. Next base: position 198,880 of record NW_004440274.1, read on the forward strand.
TTTAACTTTTTGGACCCCCCTATTTTTAACACACAGTGTTATCCTACAGCGATTTTTCAATTTCAAAACCTTCGAAAACCCCAAAGGATGAAACAGTTTTTATTATCGATTTTCCTGGTTTTTGAGAAAAAAATCTTCAAAAATCGCAAAGGATTAACCATCATTTATATGGGTTTTTACGACCTCATTTTTCAAGTTGAATGACATAAAATTGCCTACAATTTGCTTATTTAACATTAAAATGTTGTTTATTTTAAAATTT
>NW_004440274.1:199241-203715 GCF_000330505.1 Entamoeba invadens IP1
TTCCTTTATAATAAAAACAATGACAGTTTAATAATGCCTTTTAATACTTTACTTAATGTTGGAGTTGTTTTTGATAACATAATATTTGATGGCTAATCTGCATTGAACAGCACTTATATGTCAAATTATTTCAATAAATTGAATATAAGAACATATTCATCTTCATCCAAACATATTAATAAAAACAGAGTTGTAGATCGAGTTATCAGAACAATTAGAACTGCTTATGATAATACAATGTCGAGATATGTAAACAAAAATCAAGATATACTTATTCAAGAAATTGTTACTTACTATAATTTATCAAAACATAATAAAACTGGTTATCGACCTATTGATATGCAATACATACCTAATTACAACAATATGTATAAATGCTATCAACTTGAATATGATTATATTAAACAAATGGTTAAGAAGAATGATGAAATATTATATAAACAATTTAAAAATGGATTTTTATCTTATAAATATGGAGACAAGTTAATAATATATTTGGATAATTACAAGGACAATACTTTCAGAAAGACAAGAAAATATTTTAGTACTAAAGCAACAATGATAAGATATGATCATGGTAACATAATATGTAAACTTGATGATAATGATAAAATTGTAACAATTCCATGTTATTTTGCACGTCGTGGTTACATATAATTTAATATTAATTATACAATATATTAAAGAATAAAATTAAAAAGATATTAAAAATATTAAAATTTATATTACTAATGAAGTCGAATCAAATATAATTTATGTGAAGATTATTTACAATTTGTTATTAATGTATATGTTTATTTTTGTTCTATAAAATGAGAAAATTATACATGAATTTACATAATAATAATTGCAAAGTAATAAATACATATCAATTTGACGTTGAATTACCAATTGAATTTGTTTCTTCTACTAATAATAAGTTTATTAACACAATTGCTACCAGATTCTATAATTCATTAAGTCAGATCGATTGTGGAAATATTTTAAGAAGTGATTTGAATTCTAGTAATGATTATCCTTCACAAGATGGATTTATAATTTTTGCTAACAGCGATAATCAAAAATCATTTGAAATCAAAGACAATAAACAAAAAATAAAAATATGGTTTACTGATTACAAAAATAATATAATCGATATTGATTCAGATTATTATTTCATTGTTCAGTTAGAGTTGGTATTTTAAACACTATGTATTCTTGGTGTTATATCTGTTGTTAATATTTTTGCTCTTTTAATTTGAATAATCTTTTTTAAACAAATATGAAAATATTTTTAATACTGTAATAAATAATAAGAGAAATATAAATGATAATAATGATGCTAATTCTACTATTTTTCAAATTCAACCATATAGTGATTTGAAAAAAACACAATATGGAATCTTCGATTATGTTAGTGATTTAAAAATTACCATCAATCGTTTCTAAAATTATAATTATTTTAAACAGTACTTGATTCAAAAATATCATAAATTGTAGTTGTAGTAGTTCTTCCAAATGAATTAATAATATATGTTTTATAATCTGTAAAATTAGATACAGCTTTGGATGACATATATATTTTTAGTGAAGAATCTTTACATGTTTCTGTAATAGATGATGTATTTGTTATTTGTAAATTTGGTTCTATTAGATACATCTGATTACTATCTAGAGTTATATTATTCCACATTAAATATGGATTACTTCCTGAATAATTAATACCAGGATAAAATAAATTATTAAGATTACAATATAAATAAACACATATTGGTTTAGTTGTTATTGATGTTAAATTACTATTTGATGTAAAATTCTTTGGTAAATATAAACTGAAAAAATCAAAATAATAAAATCCATCATCCCATAAATAACCAACTGTATCTGGTATTATTATTATTGGATGCTCATTTATATTAAATAGATTTTGTACTGTTGTTTATATTTTTCCATTCAACATACTTCCACCACTAACTTGTTCAATAACTTTATAAATTTCATTATTAATAATTACATATGGAACTACTTTTACTGTTCTGTTTGTTGATAAAAATTCTGTAACATTATCAATTTTTATTCTAAAATATGCAGTTTTATCAGTTTCTGATTTAATAGAATAAGTAACATTTTTATATGTTGTTACATCTTGCGAAATTATATTTGGAATGGATATATTATTTTTGGAGTTGGTATTGAAGCTATTTTTGTATCTGTATACGCATTACATGAAGAACCAATATTGTCGCTATACGCGTTACACGCTGATGCAATCATATCAGAATATGTATTACATACTAATGCTACATTGTCGCTGTAACTTTTAGATTATTATAATATGTTAATATTTCAGAATTTACATAATCAGTCGAAAAAATATCTTTTGTATTTATACTTACTGTTTCATCTCTGCTTGTAATTTTATCAGTTTTAATCTCATTAGATGTTATTGTTGAAGGATTAAAATATGAAGTGCAAAAAACACTATTTTTACTTTTATCTTGATAAGCTGTTGAAAATACTTCCATTTTTATAAATTAAAAAAATGCTTAGACTTCTTTAGAAGTCGTTCCATTTATTACTAAAAATAAAGATTAAATATATTATTATTATTTTACAACATTTTTGATGTATCAGACCATATTTGATGGTTTACTTGAACATGGTATCTAAATCAACATTAGTAAGTAGTTCAACCTTATTTGGTGTTAAAGACCACATAGCATCATTTAATAAAATAATGTTAATAGCATTAGTATTTAAATTACTACCATCTGGTTTGATATATGGATTATAATCTCCAAACATAGGTGTTGCTTGAAGCGTTAATTGAATATTTGCTGTAGAATATAAACCATCAAAGAAACATCCAGAACTATATCTTTCTAAAGGAATTGACATCATTAAATCAGTAGCATCACTTAAATATTTGATATGTTTTGATGAATCATTAGTATTTTCAGAATACTCATTAAATGTTAAACTATTAATTATAGATTGAGGAGCTGCAAATAATGTATCAAAATTAGTATTTGCTAATTGGAATTCACTAAATTCACTTGATAATGTACCCATCTGTTGATCTAGTATAGTTCTGTTTGCTGTTATAACTTTGATATCACTAATATGTGGATTTTTAGATACAGTACATTGATTATTAGATCTTGGGAATAAGAAGAATAACATAGATGTATTTAGGTAGCTCATCATGTTTGAACAATTAATTCTAGAAACAGATTGATTGGGTGGAAAATCATATTCAGTAGTAATTTGAGCTGGAACATATAATGGTTATCTACTATATCTATCATATATTTCTTTCAATACCGAATCTTTAACATTAAAACAGTTAATATTACTTTGGAATAATGTAAAAGTACTTTCTTGAATTTGAACTGTTCCAGTAAACTGAGAATAACTATTTCCACTTGAGAAATAACAATAACAAAGCACAAGTGATTTATCACCAATTTGTGTAAATTCTTTAGACACACCTTTCATCCAATCAGAAGTTGAACCTGTAATTTTATCAGATGCTAAATGATTTTCATTAAATTCATCACATAATATTGCTGGATTAACCTGACAATAAACAAAATTTTGAGTAATTCTTTGTTTAATATCTAATTCAAATTCATTAAATATTGCATTTGGATATGAAGTAAATGATTGTAAAAGCAAGAAATTATCTAAAGGAATTATCAATTTCATTTCAGCATCAAATGTTGAATTTCTAAGTAAATCATCAACTTTAACATATACTCCACATATATTATTTTTATGTTCAAAAGCATTTTTCCAAGCTGTATAAACACCAGCTCTAGATTCTTTTTCTTGTTGAGTTCTACACATTCCAGAAATAGTTGTTTCATATATCATCTTAGTGTTTTCATAATATGTAGTTCCATTTTTTAATTAGTTTTCATACTGTCTAGCCATTGAGTAGAATCTTTTAAACCAATAAATAACATACAAGCATTAGATTCTTTTTCGACTGATGTAGTTGCAGTTTTTGCTTCATCTATAATTAATTTAAGTCTTAATTTAATTGTTGCGCTTAAATAACTTTTATCAATATTAGTAATATGAAATGATGGATCTGTTATCGCTATTTTAGAATGAGCATTACTATTAAATGGAACTTGTTGTTGATAAGCATTTACAGTAATCATTCTACTATCATGAACACCATCATTAGATGAAATTATTTTTTGTTGTCCATCGAAATATTTAAGTATATCACCTCTATTAGCATCTTCTAAAACTGAAGGAATTCTTATGTTAGACATTTGTTAAGAGTAAAAATATAATTTTAATTATTATAAATGCGACAACCTGGATATTATAAAAGTCTTACAAACTTTGCCAATAAAATTTTAAATAAAGGTGTCATGTATTAAAAACTTATGGAAATATAATGAATAAAGTTACAAATATAGCTAGACCAATAATAAAATCTGTACCAGTTATTGGTCCTATAGTTGGTAATATTGCTGAT
>NW_004440274.1:203815-209557 GCF_000330505.1 Entamoeba invadens IP1
CTATTTTTATTTAACATAAATTTAATTGCTTTTTCAAACAATTTATAAACACTTGGTTTAATTTTTGGTATTCTATCTCCACCACCATAAAATTGAATTTTTGCTTGTTTAACAACGTTAGATTTGTATTTATTAAATGATGTACCATTTTTCCAATACGTTCTTCTAATGGAACCGAATTATAGTACGCATAATAACTATTTCGTTTATTTGGAATAAGTGAATAACCATTCAAATATCTAAGACGACCTTCTTCATCATATACACCAACATCTGGTATTTTATCACCATTTATATCACTATTAAAAGCATGCATTCTATTCTGCTCAGCAAATACTTCTGCTTGTTTTGGATCTAACATTTTAGGATTATATATGATATCATATATAGGATTAGCTTGATTTGCTGGTAAATTTAAAATATATTTATTGTCAGGATTATTCATCATTGCTGACGAATCTGTTAGTACACCTGGTTTATCGCCATAAACTGGTTTATGTGTTCCTTTAATATAAGGAGTTCGTTTATATTGAAATGCACCTTGTGGTTTTTCAATTTTAAATCTCTTTGATGGTTTACCTACCATATATTTATTTTTTCCAACTTGTTGAATTGGATTTTGAATAACTTGTTGAGCTTGTTCTTCTTCCATTTATTAAGTCTAAAAAATGTAATTTCATAATATAGAAATGAATAAATTTATTTACAGATCTGAAAAATCCTCAGACTTTGATAAGTCACACACATCAGAACGATCAAAAGAAAACGAAGATAATATAGATTCTAATATTGATACTTATGTAGACAATATAGTTGAAACTAAATTGAATAATAGAAAGAAAAAGTTTATATCTAAGATAAGTAATGATGTTAATTTCAGATATAACAGTTTTAATTTATGTATAGGACCACAAGGTAGTTCTAAATCAACATCTGTTATGAAAGAATTAATGAAATTGAGTTTAATACGAAATGATTATCATCTCATCATATATGTTAATAATAATAGTTCAGATGATACTTTCACATCATTGGTAAATTATATTAATATTCCTGTTGTTAAAACCGATTACGAACATGTTGAAAAACAATGTGAACAACTATTTAAATTGAAAGATGATTACAATAAAATGATAGATAGAGAAATACCTAAAGATTCTTCAATACTTCAATATTTATATATCGACAACTTTGATAAACAACGATTGCACACATTTATTTTATTTGATGATGCATCTTTCATATTTGAAAAGAATTCAAAATCTAAATTCAAGAATTGGTTTTGTCAATGTCGACACTTAAATATAACAGTATTTGCTTGTATTCAAATATTTAATGCAATTGATCCGAAATTAAAATCACAGCTCAGTACTGTATTCTTATTCAAAGGATTTAGTAGAGAACTTTTACAACTAATATATAGACAATGTTGTATAGACATGTCATTCTCAGATTTCTTTAATTTTTACATGAGATTACAAAAATATAAGAAAATTATTATTGACAATATAGATTGTTCATTGGTTATTAAGTAATTTCAATAAAGTATTCAATTTGTTATCTAAACTCTTAATGTGACTCATTATCAGATCCAATCTATCTTCTATGTTGAAATCATTATCAGAATTATTTTTATCATTATTTTCATTTTTATTTTTGTATAATGTTATTTGACCTTTAACACGATTCATATGATAACCGGGTATTTTGAATTTAATGTTCAATCCTCTAGTCAGAATTTTTTTGATATCTTCTTCGTATTTGTTAAAATAACTTTCAAAATCTTCTTTACTATCAAAGTTTATCACAGTTTCATATAAATTCTTAAATTCTGGTATAGCTTCTTGTTTAGTCATTTGATAAAAATATAAACCAAAATATTAAAATTGAAAATAAGTATAAAATAAATTTGTTATAATTTGATGATCATGGTTAATAATCATAATTATTCTTCATAATAGTCTGGATCATTGTAATCTACTTCTTTGTATTCATAATCTTCACTATTGTTCTCACTACTATCCTCATTACTATCTTCACTACTGTCCTCACTACTGTTCTCATTACTGTTTTCATCATCTTTCTTTGCTTTTTCAGCTTCTTTTCTTTCTTTGATTAATTTAAGATTGTGAGCAGTAATTTTCTCCATACTAGTATGTTCATTAATTTTGAAAGTTGTGTTTCCTTCTTTTTTAACATCTGGTTTCACAGAATTGGTAACATACTTCTTTAACATGTTGTTTGGATTAATATTCTTATATAATTTGATATTAGCACATGATTCTTTTGCAGAATTAAATTGTTCAGTTGCTTTAGATGTTAGGTTCATATGTTCATAACAATATTTATAACATAATTCTCTATCTTCTTTTACGAATCTATTGAAAATAGTGAATAACTTGAATAATGTAATTCCTTTATTAGTATGAGCATGAATTTCAGATTTAATATGAGTCAATATGTCTTTATCCTCTAATTTATCTGTTCCGTATTCAATATCAGGTAATATTTCATTTCCTTCGTCGTCATATATTCTAGTCTTGGTCTTATTACATAATTCGGCATTAATATTTGGAATTGTTAATGATTCACCTAATTTCAATATATTATAAACCTCATATAAACTACCAAGATTAGCTAAATCGTTGATTTCAAAGTCTCAAACTGTGATATCCCTTTGTCTTCGATTAATTGGTTGATATATACCAATCTCACCACTATGGTTATATGCTTGGCTTCCATGTTTCATAACTCTTGGTCCATCATCTATTTCTGGTCTTGGAATAAAGATATCTACTTCATATAATTGGTTAGATATGATTTTAACAACTTTATTCTTATTTTTGAGTTCATGTGGTATCATATCTGGATAACAATAATAATGTAAACCACCAGATGTGGTCTTTATTAAACCATTATAAAGATGATATTTCTTAATAATATAGTCTCTTAATGCAATATTATATTTTTTATCAAATAAACTAGTATGGATATCAAAATCAACTATGGCGACATCGCTTTTATTAATATCCATACTTGCTCTAGTTGGTTTTCTAGTACAACCCAATTGCATATTTAATCTTTCATCACCATATTCTTCATCGTTATCGACATATTCTCTATCATCATCTTTTCTTTCACTTGTGAATTTCTTATAATTATATGTTGAATAAGCAACTATATCTGGATGATATTTATTAATTCGATTAACTTCCTCAATATCTTTGTCAAATTCTTTTTTACTTGATAGTTTATATCCTTTTTCATCAATATTTTGATATGTGATACTATATTTAACATAATATTGGTCGATACCGTTTTCGTCTTTTTCTATTTTATATTGGTTTCTACAATATTATAATTCATCTTCTAATCTTATATCAGCAATTTATATTTTATCTCGTTTTGTGAATATGAAATTAGTATTGTAAGTACCCCATGTTTGTAACATATTTTTTTGTTCTTCTTTAGATATGTTATTGGATCAGTATAAATATATAATGGAGTACGTGTTTGACAATTGTCGTTATATACCTTATTTTTAATGAAAAGACTAGATAAAGCAGTTTTATGAAGAGTAAGTCATACATATTTGTAAACAGATGATTTGATGTTTTTTAAATATGATTTTGATTCGAGCTGGTCTTTTAAGTCACATATTATATCAATATATGTTTGTTTTATATCAGATTCAGTATTTTTGTCGGTTTCAAGTACCAATTTAGTATATCTATCAATATTGTGTTCTAATTCGGTTTGTTTACTAATACATTCATCAATGTTGGTTATTTTCTTATATTGTAATAAATAATTAGTTCCATCAATGGTCGATTCCTTTTCTACTACTTCTAAGTATGATTGTGACCAAATATGTTTATTACTATTTTTATTCACACCTTTAATTTTAAGAGAAATCGGTTTATCAATATGTTCATTATTATAAGTAGTATAACACTTAGAACCAAGGGTAATAATATTATCATATTGTTTTTCAATAGATGCTCCTAATAGTTTTTTCTCATGTTTTATGCGTTCTTGGTCGGTTTCTAATTTTGGTTTACATGTTTCATCTGAACAATAGAAATTATATGGTAACCATGATTAAACATGTTTATTATAGAATTCTTGGTTGATAATAATATATTTAAAAGCCTGTTCATTACATTTTCATCCATATACTCCAAATGTTCCTCATCAGCTCCTGAAATTGCAAAATACATACTATCTGTGTCACCTTCTACATAATGAAATCGTGTTTGATCAAGACACTTATTCATGAAGTTATAGATGAAATTGAGATACCAATATTTCGCATTATCGAGTGTAAATAAAGCGCATTGAACAGGTGTAATTATTTTATAAGAACTATTATTTTCTGTTGTTAAATATCGTGATTCAGATATTTTTAATGTATCAATATGATATACAGATTTATTTGATTTAAACGCATTTTTCTTATCAACTATTTTAGTTTTATTGAAATTATCCGTTCTCATACCATCTTGACCATATGATGAATTAAGTTGAATTTTATTAAATAAGTCTTTAACTTTATCATGATTATGAATAGCTTCTTGTCTAGTATTCATCTTATCATTAACAAATTTGGAGAATGAATCATGTTTAGTAAAAGTAACAAATGATTTAATATCTTCTATTTCAAACCCAAATTCATCAATAAGGAACCATAAATAGTAACTACTGAAGATCATATATTTATCTTTTGATGAATTATAGGATGTATTTTATGTTTGTGTTAGTTTTCATTCTATAATTGGTTTATCTTGGTGATTTGTTGTCTTATAAAAATTGGTCATCATATAATCATACATTAGGGTTCCAATAACAGTTTCATCAAGACTAACATCAACATTACGAATAATAGGCAAAAAGTTAATACACTTATTCATTTTCTCATTTGGGATTCTACCTTTGACTTCAGCAATAAATAGTTCTTCTTTCTTGTTAATAATGTATCTAGCAAATTTTTGTTGTTTCTCTGTTAAATCAAACATTGAAATCTTTACTGAACCTGGCATATACATTTTATTGTCAGTATATGGATTATTCTCGTTTTCAATACTTGAGAAACATGATGGATAAAGTGAATTAAAATCAACACCAACTAAGTGAGTAATAATATTTTTGGTATCATATATGTTTATTTTATTATTCAACATATCATAATTCAATTTGGTAATAGTATTTTCACCTTTAATGTTTCTTCTATGATGAACAGTTAATAAACCACCGGTTATACCTTTTCTAACAAAATCTATAACTTTAGTGTCCTCAATGTTGTAAGTAAGATTATAAAATTGAGCATAATTACGTATTTGAATCATAAATTTAGCAACAACTTGGTCTCTATTACTAACATATTTATTACAATAATTACAAGCAAGTTCTACATTATTAATTGAATGACCAAGTTTGTTATCAATTCTATCTAATGTTGGTTTATTAGTTCTGGTAAATTTACAATTACAATATTTACACATGCCAACATTAATGATGTTTTCAAAGTGTTTGAAATCGTTATTAGTAATGTTATTGGTTACATCTCGACCAGCTAATTTGTCTTGTAATTGGTATCTATAAACCATATTTTTGTAATCATATTCTAATAATTTGTAGACATTATTTGATTCTTTTTCTGTTTCTGGATATATTTTATATTCAGTATCAACATCAAAATCGTCATAACATTTAAGATATTTTGTACTAGCTGCTAAACTGCTA
>NW_004440274.1:209657-212205 GCF_000330505.1 Entamoeba invadens IP1
CTTTGTTCCGACTTTGTCATCAAGAACAAACTTACAGAAAATATCTTGAATTAATAGTGTCATATAAGTTATTACTAACAGCTAAACTGAATTCTGATAATATTGCATCAATGGTTTCAGTCTCATTATCAGTTTTATTATTAGTTTTATTATCAATTGTGGTTTCAGTTGTTTCGAAATCATAGGTTATGTAATACTTAATTGGACTATATGTTAAACCATGTGCGCGACAATAAGTATATAATTTATCTTTGAAAATTCTTGGACAATAAGGTGTAGCTTTATCAGATTTCATTTTTGAATCATAGGCGCCATTACATCTTGATTCATGAATATGTAATTTATATTGACCTTCTTTTGTGTTAATGAATGACTTAATTCCACATACTTTACAGAATAAGTAACCAGTCAATTTATCAATATCTTTTACAAACATAACATGTTCATTTCCATCTTTGAATGTGTGCGATATAATATTCATTCTTTCTTTTACATTTTCTAGTTCAAATTTGTGTAAAAGAGTGAGTTGAGATGTTTTAACATCAAAACTGTACTTGTAAACAGAAATATTGAAGAACTTACAAAATGATTCAATTTCAGTTTCATATTGGAACATATTGAAAACAGTATTTTTTGACTCAGTGAATCCGTACATTTTGTTATGATATGTTTTAGCAAGTGCTAATAACTGTTTATAATTATAGGTCATATTTTTAATTTTATCATCAGTTTGAGCATAGTAATAACATAATGCTTTGAACATACATAAATTATCAGATTTGGTATTAGCTATCATGATGTTGTAACGATATTTTGTATATATTTCTAATTCTTTATTGGCTAAACCAGTTTTACCAAAGTTGTATTTAATAATGACCATATCAGTTATACCTATGTAAACTTGTTTTGAACTCACTAAATTATTCTTAGCTTTGTCTGCTTTAGAAATAATAGACTGTTCAATGTTAGTTGTGAGGTTAACAATATCTTCATCATTTTTAATTATATTGTCTTTGGTAATACTTAGTTTGTTGTTTTCTATTTTCTTAATTTCATATTCATATGTTTCTTCATCATTGATTAATTTCATTTCTTCAGTTATGTAGTTGAAACCGATGTTGATTTTACATGGTTTATTTGCATTTTGTAATGATTGTTGAATAATATTTTTTAATTGATCAAGATTATTAACTTTGTATATTTCTCTTTCAACTACCGGAATATCAGATTTAACATGTTTGAAATTACTAGTATCAACTTCTGGTTCTTCGAAATGTACATATCTTTCATCAAAATGAGATTCCTCTCTATTGTTGATTAAGCATTCAGTAAATGATTCAATATCAGATGGTTCTCTAAATACAATACATTCATATTCATTATTTCTAAACAAGTCTGATTTTTGAAGTTCAATATGTTTGTTGAAAACTTTGTTAAGTTGTTCTTTAACATCATTGATCTTAGATTTAATGTTGACTTGCTGTTTAGTAAGTTCTGAATATCTGTTTTCAACGTTTTGTCTTTGAACATTGTTCTCATTATAAATTCTAGCAATAGCTTTTTCAAGTTTATTTAAATTATATTGATTTGTTTTGAAATAAGTCTTACCTTTTCTTTCATATGTATCGAGAACACTTTTAGCAATATTTAATTTATCTTCAGTATAAAACACAGCTTTAGTAACATCTTGAGTAGTTTTCATTGATTCAATGTCAATATCACGTTCTGGATGAATGAAGTAATAAATGTTTAACAAATTTTTGAAATCCTGTTTGGTAACTCTTGGCATCTTTAATAGAAGTAAAAAAAATAAAAATGAAAAAAATATTTGAGAAAATATGAAAATTAAAAATACTAAAAATAAAATATTAATTATCATAAGTCATTAAAACAGTGTCAATAACAACATCATTCACAAATTAATTATATTAAAATATTCTTGGTGATTATGATGTTGAATTCTTTTTTAATATCAGATTTTAATATTTTAATTATATCTGGGTAAGATATGTTTTCATTTTTATGTTCTTCAATGTATTTCTTAATATAATTTGAAACTCGTTCATGATCTCTATCTTGAACATATTTGTGACTTTTTGATGTTTTCTTATTCATGGTAAATCTTGTAATAATTTTTGGATTACCATGTTTGTCTATAATTTCATATTTGTATTCATAACATGACAAATTGTTATTTGTGAATTTACTTTTTGAAATGAGTTTACGATCTGTGTTCATTTTATATAAAAAAAATATGAATATCAATTTTGAAAATAAACAAAAAATAAAAATTGATAAATAAACGAAATTATAGTTTATTCAGTGTTTTCATCAAATTCACATTTTATAATTTTGAATCCATTCCACGTAAAACTGGATTTGGCGTTAACATAAAATTCTTTACTTGATGAGAAATACATTGTGACATTGTCATCAGTTTGAATTTCACCACCTATTTGTTTAAAGTTGTCGGTATTATAATATTTTTTCAGATATTGTTTAATGGCTGTATTTGGTCTTATGTATCTGATTTTAGATTTGTTCATTT
>NW_004440274.1:212305-214029 GCF_000330505.1 Entamoeba invadens IP1
TAATTTTATATAAATTTTAAAATAAACAACATTTTAATGTTAAATAAGCAAATTGTAGGCAATTTTATGTCATTCAACTTGAAAAATGAGGTCGTAAAAACCCATATAAATGATGGTTAATCCTTTGCGATTTTTGAAGATTTTTTTCTCAAAAACCAGGAAAATCGATAATAAAAACTGTTTCATCCTTTGGGGTTTTCGAAGGTTTTGAAATTGAAAAATCGCTGTAGGATAACACTGTGTGTTAAAAATAGGGGGGTCCAAAAAGTTAAAAAAACCCTAATAAAGTGATTTTAATAGTGTGCGATTTTTGCGAGTTCGAGAGAGGTGACCTACTATAACTACTTGTGCAACAACGAAATTGTTTTTGGTATGGGGTACGTCTTTTGTGATTGTGGATTTTTTGTTGGTGTTACACGAGCAAATTTTTCATTTGTCAATGGCGTTGTTGTAGAATTTTTCGAATCGAAATTTTAAATTTGGTGGATAAAAAAATATGGGAAAAGACCTCAAATATGGTTTGGTGCATTTATTAGTGTTATCATAATTGTTGTTACTTTTAAAGTTAATATTTACTATATTAACATAATTCAAAATTCGATATATTGTATTTTTTTGTAAGTATATTGTATCCACTTACACTCTTTGTAGCTACAAACTCTGAAATAGATAATCATATTTTGAAAAAAGTCGCATTATTTTGTGGCGAGGTGTCGTGCCCACTCTTTATGATACACAAAACTTTTTTGGTATACATGTCAACGTGGTTAAATACATATAAAGAGGAATATGGATACTTTTTGTTGTTCGTTTTCTTTGAAATTGCATTTATTGCATTTTTGTCATCTTGTGCAGTTTTCAAATGTTATGATGAGCCAATCAGAAACTATTTAACGAAAATTTTATTCAAAAGAAATCCCATATAATTGATTTTTACCATTAATATTTAAAATTATTAACAATACTGTATTAAATCTTAATATAAAAAATAGCATCTTAGTCACCTCAACCAAACAAAAATATATCAACTTGTTTGATCAAATATATCTTGGTATAGTTAATGTGAATGTTGTTAAATATCAAGTAACAACGTTTTTGCTTTTTATAATAGTATTAATTATGACAATTATTAATTATCTGTATAAATAAAAAAATTAAATAGATTTATCTTCCTCATTAATAAATGTTCACGACTTTTATATTTTTAAGAAGTGGAGTGTTTTATTATTATATTACTACTTGCAAAGATAAATATCCAACTGTAAAAAGTAACTAAAACTTACAAACAATAATGTTATTATTAACTTTTGAAAATATATTTTTTGAAAATAAAAGACAAATAGTTTTATTAAGTAATAATAAACTTAAATAAAGTTAATTTTTATCAAATTTTAAATTATAGTGTAGTATAACAACTTGTTATTAATAAGATGTTTAAAGATTTATTTTATATAATCGATAAAATTCAATATTTTACATATTGGTCGAACATAACTTCATTAAAATGTATTTAAAAAAGTTGGTTTAATTGAAAAATATATAAAAATTCGCTTTTAATATACATATAACGTTTTAAATATAACTAAATGCATTTAATTTATTTTAAATGTTTATCTTTTGGAAATATGTTCAAACACTTTTAAATGTGATGTATTACATTTGTTTTTTGATTATACATAATTATAAGGTATTTTATAACCTGAAATACCGGTTATTTGCACGAA
>NW_004440273.1:0-1271 GCF_000330505.1 Entamoeba invadens IP1
ATCCTTTTTCATAATTTTGTTGTTGAAAAAAATACTTATTCAATGAATACTCTATAATATCTGATTCTTCTTCAATCTATACTTATTATAATTTATTATATTACCACTCTTAACTGTATTATCCACATTAAGAATACACTAAATGTATAAATTTAACACTTCAATGTTGATTATATGTTTAATTGTCTATTGATATTTCCTTTTTATTTATTTGTTTTATTATATTTCTTTTGTGGACTGCTTTCTATTTACCACTTTATCATTTAAATATCATCTTATGCTTTATTTCTGTTCTTTCATTTGAAAATAAGTTAATCAACAATCACATTGTCTTTTGGTCAACTTAATTATATGAAAAAACATGATTTATTTTTGTTCAATATTTATTATATTTCAATTATTATTTAATTAAAAAATAAGTTATACACATTAAACTTCTTGTTTTTTGTTGTTGCAAATATGTTTAATATTTTTATAATGTAATTTTAATAACAAACTTATCATCTAAAAAAATATAAATAGTTTTTTATTTTCTTTAAAGGTTTTATTTTTACATTCGGCATTTTGAACAAAACAATAACCAAAAAGTGAAAGATTTATATTATTTCTTCGTAACATTTATTATTTTACAAAAACACCTCCAATTTTAGATTATTTACTTTGAGAAAAATAAGTTGGTAAAGGGAAATGCACTTTGGGGCAAAATTGCTTGAAAAAAGACTGGGTTTTTAAAAAATGCAAAAGCTACGGAGTATGGTTTATGTGTTATTTTACATTTTTCTTGTGATTTACTTGTGATTTTATTTTAAATGACATGTGTGTGTCTGTTTCTTTATTTATTTAGTTAATTTAATTAAAATAAATTTCTATTTTTTATGGAATCAAACTATAATAAAACGATAGTTGATAAAAATATTAACTATCGTTTTTTAAACAGAATCACAATTTACCATTATATTTAGTAAAATTAACCATTAATATAGTAGACACTTATTAGTATAAAACTAATAAAAATAGTAATTGTAAATAAATAAATATACCGATTTTGCTATCATATATTAGGGGAAATATTAGGGAATATAAGGGGATTATAGGGTTTATAAAAATCATTTATCATTATTTATGTGTTATTTATGTTAAACTTTTTAATGGCAACATATAAATAAACAATATTTAGTTAAAAAATAAAAATTATCAAAAACAAATATTGAGTTTGCTTTTAGTCATATTGATAGTTAAATAATTATTTAGCAATTATAACAATATCTATG
>NW_004440273.1:1371-13038 GCF_000330505.1 Entamoeba invadens IP1
ATGCTGTTAACAAACAGCTCAGCAGTGGCAGTTCTTACATTTTTTCACTTGTGAGAAGTGGCACTTTGAATCCAAAAAAGTTTGGGAAGACTGGAAATTACACCAGTAATGAATTTTGTCTTTATTCTCAAAACAGTTCAGCACTTTTTGCATTCGGTGGTGGTTGTGATATACTTGTGTACAAAAAAGGCATTGATGGTAGTTATTGCAGCAATCCATCCACTTACACCGCCAAACAAACCGAGTTGACTGATAAAAACAAATTCACACCCAAGAGTATCTTTGTTTTCCAACTTAACTGACTTTTTTGTCATATTTTGTTTTTGTATAATATTTACAACACTTTGACTCCAAAGTGTCATATTTGCAATTTGCCACGTCACTACAACTTGAATTAATGTACACAAGTTTTAACAAAATATGTCCTTTTTGAAGGGCCGGACAGACAGGAAGAAAACGGGTTTTACCCTTCAAACCTAACACTGGAACGAACACTCGATTAGGACATCTTTGATGTTTCTTTTTTCAGGCATCTCCTCTTTGTGTCTAGTATCTTCTGGAGATGGATTTACGACGCCGCAACTCGCCGGGTTCAACAAGTTTCGACAGTTGCGGCATATCTACTCTTTGTGTCCCGTTGTATCTTTCCGAAGTATATTAATTGAAAAGTAGTTTGGTATTTTTATTTATTATGGGTTTTCTCAAACTACAAACTATAGTAAAATATTAAAATCATATTAAAGTTGATATTTTCATCTAAAAACAAATAGCACAATTGTTGATATAATTAATTATAATTTGATAGTTTGGTAACACAAATTTTTAAAGCAACAAACTAAAAAAAGATCAATAGACTTTTTTACATATTAAGAATATGACAATTGACAATATATAATATTAACTATTTTAAATAAAATAAGTAAAAAGCACTGCTGACGCTATTAAGATCGGGCATTTATTATAATCATTAATAAAATTTAGAATAACAAATTTGTTTCCAAGTAAAATATTCCTATTTTTCCCGTTTTTTTACTGTTTTTTTAACACAGAGATAGTGGAAATTATTTCAAAATAAAACTATAACGAATAGTTTATTTATCATAATGTACCATAAATAAAGAGTTGTGAAAGTGTATTTTTTGGATTTCAATTATCTCAAAAACTTTATTTTTCAAAAAACAATATGTGTTGAAGTTTTTGCCTTTGCAAGAACTTCAACTCCCTCAGCCGTCGTCTCAGACTTCAACAACACTGCAACACATCGACCATATGGAAGATTGAAAGCGGCTCCTGTTTTGTGAGCTATTTAGTGAACAACCCCAAGGAATGTGGAAGAAACGGCTTACCATCAATGGTAGCTGCATTGTGCATCTTCTCTCTTGCAACAAAACCCCGTTGAATGACTCGAAATAGTCGTCGAAGACTAATTTGCCTGTTTTTTTTACAAGACCGTCTGTGTACTCATTTGTTATAACTGGGACATAAGCATCAACCACATGAACCAAAACATTGATACCACAGTCTGTTCGAGCTTTCTTTGGTAATGAGACACAAAACATTGGGTCGATGATAGCAACTGATGGAGTCAATGAATATTCTTCAAGTGGACACTTCTTGCCAGTCTCTGTGTTTTTGATGACAGCAAATGGGGTGACTTCAGACTCCATGCCAGTTGTCAAAGAATTCATGAAACTATTTTGTGAGAAGTATGGCAAGAGTGGCAAAAGTTACACTGAAGAATTCAGATTTGGTAAGACCAAGATTTTCTTCAAGGTTGGTGTTCTTGCTGAAATTGAAGAGATTAGAGAAAATAGAATCACTTAAATTGTTGGTGGTCTTCATATGTGTGCAAAAGCCATCGCACAAAGAAAGCTTATTGAACAAAAATTCGATGAACATATTGCCATTATTGTCATTCAAGACACCATTCACACTTGGTACCAATTCAGAAATTGGGTTTGGTTCAGATTGTTCCAAAAGGTCAAACCAACACTCAAGAGAAGAAGAGTCAACGAAGAACCGCAGCCAAGGACAAAGAAATTGAAATTTTGAAGAAGAAGCTTGCTGAAGAAATTGCAGAGAGAGAAGCCGTTGAAAAGGCACTTTCTGAAATTAAAATCAAGAACGTCGACTTGGAAGCTTTATTTTGAAAGTTTAATGAAGATATTGAATCAAAAAAGGTTTTAATTGAAGAGGCGGATATAAAGTCACAAGAAGACCCAAAACACATTGAGGAACTCCAAGGTGATATTAAGAGAGGAAAGGAAGACTTGAGCAAGTTAACCACTGAATACAACTAACTTGAAGCTGATAATCAAAGACTTCAAAACGAAATTACTGAGCACAAAGCGACTATTGCTAGGAAGGATAGTGTCATCACCGAGTAAAACAAATACATTGAAGATAAGGAAGGCGAAATTTCCGACTTAAAGAAGAAACTTGAAGCTAAAGAAGACAATTCAAAATATCTTGAGACGCAATCACATGAGAAGGAAGACGACATTGCTGATTTGGAGAAACAAGTCAAGATCTTGCAAAACACCATTTCTGATGTCAACGCACAGAAAGAAGACTCCGGAGCTGTTTGATGATCTTGCCAATATTAAAAATGATTTGAAAAAGACTCAATTTGCTCTTGACGATACTGAGAAGAAACTCTACAAACAAATTGCTCAGAACAAGAAGGTCTCAGACGAGAGAGATGGATATAACCAACAATTGCAAGCTGAAAAGACCAAGACTGCTGCTTTGACCTCAGCAAAGAATGCAAATGATAAAAAGATTTTATCATTGAATCAGAGAAAGACGAATTAGTAGATAAGAATAGAAAACTTGCTGAGTTGGTTAAGAGAATTGAAGATAGTCTGAATGACTCTGATATGTTGAAAGCATAGAAGTCCGACAACGAAGCTCGAATCCAAATTTGTAAAGATGTTATGGAGAAGACTGAAAATCGAATTTAAATCAAAAAGACGTTGAAATTCATAAATTGAACGAACAACTTGCCTAAACTGCTGATAAGAAATACAAGCTTGAAGCTGATACCGAGAATATGAACAGAAAGAAAGATGCTTAAGAGAAGCAATTGGCTCAATTGAAGGCTGACAATGACAATTTGACTAAAGCCAAATCTGTTGTCGATGCCAAATTGAAAGACGCTGAAAGAGAAAAAGCTGCTCTTAACGAAGGGGTTAAAGCCGCAAACGAGAAGTTGAGAATTACTAAGAACACTTGGGAAGAACTAAAGCCGAACTTGACCAACTCCAACAGAACTTTGACTATCTTAAGAAGAATGCCGACACTGATGCTGCCGATAAGAAGAAACTCAATGGAACGGTTAATGAGAGCAATAAGAAGATTGAGGAATTGGGTGCCAAAGTCGACGAACTTACTGGTGTTATCACAAGAAGAGAACAAGAAGTTGCTGAAGCCAACGAAGAGCTTGAAACTGTCAAGAAGGACAAAATTGTGAAAGAAAAGGAGGCAAAGAAATTGAAAGCAGAAAACGACGAAATTAAAGAGAACATGAAAAACTTGGCGAATGACAAAGACCAACTTTGTCTTGAAAAGAAGAAGCTTTAAGACGAATATGACCTACTCAATAACTTGGTTTCAGGACATGAAGACGAGATCAACAATTTGAATGGTTCGATCAAAAAGTTACAAAGAGACTTTTGTAAGACTTTAGAAGCAAACAACACCGAGTTGACTGAATTAAGAAACAGAACAACTAAAGACAAGAAGAAAATAGCCGATTTGGAACAACAAGTACAAGACCTTGAAGATAGACCAGTTGGGACTTCAAATATTGATCGAACAGAGGTCATCAAGAGAGACAACCAAATTGTTGATTTGGAGAAAACGGTTGCTGCGTTGAAAGAACAGAACACTCAACTTGATGCTGCTAATAAGGATATAAAAAAGCAAGCAATTGAAGATGTTTTTAAGATTAAGAATTATGAATCACAAACTTAGGCACTTGAAGCACAAAAGAAGATGGCTTTAAACAACAAAACTAATGAAAAAGACTGCCTCATTTCTCAATCAATCTGATAGAAGAAAGAATGTGGAAGACCAAGTCAAAACACTCAATGCACAAGTTTCATCACTTAAAGTCCAAGTCAGTGCACCAGCTTCTGTTGCTCAAAAAGAAGAGAAGAATATGTTGAATGCAAGAATTGCTGAAATCCAAACTCAACCCGATGAAGAAAGACAGAAGGCTGACAGTGCAGATGCATTTTGAAAGGCTGCTGATAGCATATTACAGTAAGTCCAAATATTACTATTATAATTGTTATTTGCTTCATCAACTTGGATGAAGCAAATAACACTAAAGAAAAAATGACTAAAAAGCGAATGACTTGACGGTCCAAGTTGATCAACTTACTGATGAGAAGAAGAAGAAGGATTTGGAGGAAATGGACAAGATGATTAACAAATTGAATGCTGAAGTCGACATAGCACAGAGACAACTTGACACTGCAAATGATGACAAAGATGGCACTGAAGCGATAAAACACAAATACCAAGACAAACTGAAGAGCGTTAGAATTGAACTTGATCAAGAATAGAAAGACCATGCCAAGACCCAATTGATTAAAGGCAAGTACGAGAAAGATATCGCTGAAATCATAAAATTCATTTGCTCGGCGAATGTTTGTTTGCCCAACTGTATTCCAAAACTAAATAATCAATAACACAACCAATGACATAAATAAGATTTAGACCATTTGACCAATCATTTTCATCTAAAAGTGAATAAATACAGTTGATTTGGTAATAAATTTGAACAAAATAATAAGAAAATAATGTTAACAAACTTCAAGTAAAGTTATCAGTCTTTTTGAAAATCAACGACTTGATAAACTGGCTGTCTGAAACTCCACGATTTTCTTTTCTTGACGCTCACGAAGCAGCTTATTTCTTTGATTTTCGTTGTTTTGTATTTCAGTTATAGCTGTTTAATTCGTTGTCGTATTTGATCATTTAATGCGTGTTTGGCAACATGTTTTTGAACATATCAATATTATTTTTTGTTTAAGTCGAGTACCAAATAAATCGTTTTATTCGTTGATGAAAAAAATGCTTAGCCTTTATGTTTTTAAGTTGTAAAAAATCAACCAATCATATTCGATAAATAAGTTTAACAGAATAAATAAGGTTTCTGTATCGAATTTAATCCTAATATAAAATATCCAAATTTCACTTTTTAAAGTTAATATAAACTACTTGTATTTAAATTTGTTCTTTTATTAAACAATAAAAATGTTTTTATATTTAAACTATCTATATTCCACAAAAATAATAAGCAAAATTGTCTTTCAGGTATAAAGTTAATTAAAAACGCACAAAAATATAACTTGTTAATCAAATTTAAAATTTAATCACCACAATTATTTAAATCCATTTAAAAACAATTGGGTGTGTTGATTTTGGAAAAACATGGGTTGTGTTTGCCCAAACCCAAAAGTTCGATTTTGTACAGTATATTGGTCGTTTTGTAGTAATAACTGTTTGTTTTCAACGATATGAACATTTTCACAATTATCAAGTTGAACATTTTCATTTACTTTTATAGCAACAGAACACTCTTTACAATGCTCTAACACAACATGTGAAGTCTCACTTTCAATATTCAAAACAATATTTTCGCAGTGTTCACACTTCACTCTTTGAGCATTTACGTTTTGTTGTTCTTTAAAATCAGGGATATTTCTCTCAATCAATTCTTCTGAACATAGAGAATATAAATTTTGAGGGATGTGCGAATTGTCAATTTCCATCTTAACAACAACATCTTTTTCAGAAAACTGTTGACCACTAAAATTGTTAATTGTTGTGTTTTTAATTATCAACATTTCTATTATGTTTCCAATTTGAAAATTAAATGTTATAGATGAGTCGTACATTGAAATCGACCTATTGGCGCTATCCAACATATAACCCAAATCTATACACTTCTTAAATATGACATTGGGTGCGCCAAGTAGAATAAGGCCTCCTGGTGTTGGATTAATGTAATTCACAAGTTCATAAGTCCCACAAACGACACTGCGCAAATTCGATAAACTCCCGCAGTAATTTTCAATTTTAACAGAGTTTAAAATATCAATTTTTTGAATCAAATGAATTGACTTTCTGGGCGAACAAACACAATTTTTTAATAAAAAATTTGGATGGTCGATCACTACATCCTTTAAGTTGACAGTTTCAGTTTTTGTGTCCAAGTCTCGCATGTTATTATTGGTCATTCTTGAATATAATGAGAGTATTTTATCTTTAGCTGTATTGTATTCTTCACAAGTCATCATCTCAGTGACACAAACAATATCTTCATTTTTGCTTTGTACTTTGTGGCAAATTAAATTAAGTTCTGATGGAAATTTGAAAGTTGAATTATTCGAAACAACACAATCTTTTATTGACTCAAAATTGCCAACAAATTGAATGTTTTTAGAACTGTTAAGTAAAAGGGTTTCCAACTTGTTTGTTTCAAACCAAAACTCACAATTGTCGCAGTAGTCAATTTTCAGAGTCGTACAATTTTCAAAAGTGTTTTTGAATACAAAATTGTTCATGTTAAATAAAAACACTTTCTTAGTTTCTTTGAAATTTATTGGGATGAAGTCTTTGATTGAACAGAGTGTTATATTCTCTGCATTGATTTGGTGTGAACTTGTCAGTTCTGATTTGTTCACAATCAATTTAATTACTTTGCTTGATACCGTTGGTTTGACACAATCATCAAGTGTTAACGAATTGATAACAGTATGTGTTGTCACACTCATATTTTGGCAACCTTTAAAATGCAATTTCAAGTCTTTGTCGTTCAAAAACACGAAATTTGTATTTGTGAACATATTAAAAGAAAAATCGTTGTGTTCTTCAGCGTCGATTGTCACCGTGCAATTATTTAATTGAATCATATTAATATCATTGGCACAGTTTTTATTCACAAAAACGTCACAGTTGTTTGTGAATTCCAAATTTAACTTCTTCAACTGTTTCAACATCATAAAGTCAATTTCCTTTCTCAAATTTTTAATTGACATTTCTTCAACACAAACAAATGGAAAATTTGGTATACTTTCCCACACCTTTTTATCACCTTTTCTGGTAGTTTTTACTTCACAAGCAAAGTTTTCAAGTGTGACCTTTTTTACTGAAGGACACGTGTTGGAAAATGTTATTTGAGTATTGACACTGATCACTTCTTTCACATTTAATATCTTTGGTAGTGTAAACTCGTTAGTATTATTACCCATTTCCATTTCGTTTTGTGATTCTATGTATTTTATTTTCAAGACTTCAACTGTGTTATCCAACTGCATTTGTGACATATCAATTCCATTGCCAACAAACTCTATTTGTGTCGGGTAACAATTACGAATGACACTTTCAAGTTTAGTGGTCTCTATCAAATTTCTAAATCCTGTTGTGTTGACTGTCACTAAACTGTTGTTACAGATTGGACGGAATGTGTCTAATACATCTCAAAATATCGTCGAAGTGTAATTCTTGCAGTTTGGCGTGAGACTGACATATTGATCAAATCCCTTTTCATCAGACCAATCTATGTATATCTCACAGTAGTGTGTTTTAACGGTGTCCGGACAAAATAATGTTGGCAAAAATAATGTAGGACAAAATAATGTGGGCAACAATAACAATTCAACAAAAGTTCATTTGAATTCAACAATTAACACTTTTAAAAACAACAATTTTTTTAATCTATTTTTATAAATAATTATTCAATTAATAGAACTTAATTCAATATCAATTTTGTAGTTTTTAGGTCAATTTCCCGATAAAATATAACATTAAAACCATATTAAAAATGCATTTGGTGTGACTAACTTAATAAATACAACAGAAATAAACATCTTGTGATAAAACTAATTAAATAAACCGATTAAAATTTATGCTCGGGCAACAAACTAGCCAGAAAAAAACAAAAAATGGCAATTATAGAGAATTGCCTGTTGTAGATAATTATGTATTTAATTGGGATTATGGTGATATTTACAAGTGCAAAAGTAAAGGCTGTCCAGTCAAAATACAAATCACCGAACAGGAAAGCATCAACGGGAAAGTGTTATTTAAATCTTTTCGTTTCGTCAATACAACTTTAATTCAACATTACGACCAAAAACACATGGCACTTGAAAAATACGAAAAGAAAATTTTGTTAAAAACAAACGTTGAAGAAAAAGCAATATTAATGTTATCAACAAACACGATTGTCGACTTATTACCAGATATGGTCACTGCTAATTCAAGAAAAAGTACCATTACAAGACAAACAAATAGAATAAAGAAAACTGTGATTGATAGAGAGTTGGACAATATATTACATCAAGAAGACAAATATTTGTATAGACAAACCGAAGAATTTGTCATTTTTGCTAGTCGTTTGAAAATGGAATTGTTGAAAAATAGAAAAATATACTGTTTGTGCATGGACGGAACGTTTGCTTTTTGTCCAGAAGAGTTTAGTCAATTATACACAATACACTGTTTACTCCCAAATGGTCAGTGTTTTCCTTTGTACTATTGTTTAACAAAACGAAGAAGAATGGAAGACTATATCAACTTGTTTGCCGTATTACAAGAAACACACCATGGTATTTTCGGCAAGTTGTTGTTTACAAATGAAACATCAACAATGAGTGACTTTGAAAATGCGGTTTTAAATGTATTAGAGTCGTTTAATTGTGATGTCCATTGTTGCATGTTTCACTTTTGCCAATGTGTTTGGCGCAAAATTGTAAATTTTGGGCTTGCACCGTTTTATATCGAAGGAACCAATGAGAAGTTGGTAATGAAATGGTTGATGATAATACCATTTTTTAAAGAAAATGATATCAGACCACTTTTTGCAAAATTTAAAAGTGTAATTTATAATAACATTTTTAAATTTCAAGAAAATGTTTTTGCGTTGTTAATAAAACTTTATGAGTACTTTGAACGAGTGTGGATTAATGGAAATTTCCCAATATGTTATTGGAGTCAGTATAATAGAGATGTAAGAACGGATAATAGAAGCGAATCATTTCACTCTTCTTTAATAAAGAAGTTAAACACTCCAAAACCTTCACTTGAAAAGTTGTTGTTAGTTCTTGCTAAACACGAAAATTCCGTTATTGTTCAAATTAAACAAATGATAGAAGGAAAAAAACATGAAACTAAAAGCATCTTTGTCCAAAAAAAACAAGCAAATCAGACAATTGACCGAAAGTTTTTACAATGAGAGTCTGACACTGTGTGAGTTCATTAATTCTTTGATTTGCATTGAATCGTTTTTATTACACGAGAACAACTTCGAAAACGTGGAATTGCACAACGAAGATGAAGCGGGTGCGTGGATTCCAAAGAAAAAAGAAGAATCTATTGATGTAACGAAAAATGATTTGACTTTGGATTTGAACATGTATGGCATTTCTTATGTTGATCACGATGAAACTTATAAAGAATGTAATACAATACCTTTATCAAGTGATGACTTTTCGATGGAAATCGAAACTCCAATGCAAATTGAAGAAGAAGTTGAGAATACAAGAAAAAATAACACCACACGTAAAAATACTATTATTGCTGTTAAGAAAACAATTACTAAAAAAAGAAAAACGATTCATGATATTCAAATTGAAAGAAAAAGATTGGCCAAAAAACGCAAAGAATTAAAACCAAAGAAATGATAATTTTAATAATAACATTTAATTGGGTTTATAATAAATTGAATTGAATTTTTATTATTACAAACAGTTAAAATAATTATACGAATTTATTACTAATTATTTATCGTTTTTTTATTTGAAAATGAGTGAAATTTTATAAGTTCGTAATTTATTGCGATTTTTGGTTTAAGCATATTATGTAATTTGTTTAATAAGCAGTGTTTGGTTGATCTGAAAGTAACGTTTTTTCATTCAAATTCCTAAATAATAAAATTGTTTTAAGAACATCTTTAACTTAAAATTAGCTGAGTACGGTATTAAAACTTGTATAATCACAAGATGTTTATTTCTGTTGTATTTATTAAGTTAGTCACACCAAATGCATTTTTAATATGGTTTTAATGTTATATTTTATCGGGAAATTGACCTAAAAACTACAAAATTGATATTGAATTAAGTTCTATTAATTGAATAATTATTTATAAAAATAGATTAAAAAAATTGTTGTTTTTAAAAGTGTTAATTGTTGAATTCAAATGAACTTTTGTTGAATTGTTATTGTTGCCCACATTATTTTGTCCTGTCGTCACCAATAAAGTTAAAACTTTCTTATTATTGATTATATCACACAAAATTGTGGAAACATATTTAAACAATTTTTCACTTAGTTGATACTTTTTTAGCAAACAGCATCGTTTGTATTGGTCAGACCGTGTTGGATTGTTGCGGGTTACTTAAAATATTACGATGCAATCCCCTTGCATGCCACAATTTGTCTCAAAAAATAAGAAACGAATATGTTTTTCAAAACAAAGAGAATATATACAACACAATTACATTTTCGAACAAGAAAAATTGTTTCAAAACCTTACAACACCAAAATGAAAGTACATATCTACAGGAACTCCAAAAGGTGTAAGTAAGACCATAAATAATTAATCAAAAGACATACCAAACTATGAACCTGTTCAGAAAGCAAGTTTAAAATATTAATAACATTCAAGAAACACAGAATGTTAATGTGACACATATAACATAAGAGAAACAACTGTGGATGATTTGGTTAGGTTTGATCGATGCAACGCAAAATATGCAGAATTAGTCATAATGATATAACACATCACAGTCAATGGTGGAATAAATATTGCATTTTCTCCTCTTACAACTTCAGTCAGTGAAATTGCCAAGGTTTGTCGAGCTGTTTGTAGACACATTTATCTCTCAAACAAAATTGCATTAAAGAATGGATACCACATTGTCCCACGTCCTGTTCAAGTCTTATCTATTCTTCGTCTTGCCGATGAAATATTGAACCACAAAGGTGCAATTGGTGAGATCAAAACAGGTGAAGGAAAGTCATTTATCATTACAACACTGAGTATTGTTTTAGTGAAGTTTAAACGTCAAGTGGACATTGTCACATCTAATTTGGAGTTGGCAAGAAGAGACCAAGATGAACAGAAAATGTACTTTGATATTTTTGGGATGAGCAGTGGAGTACTTTTCAACACAAAAGTGACAAGAAATTTATGATAAACAACACTTTTGTTGAAAATGAAGACAACAAAGATACACTCGAGTCATTTAATTTTCGAGCATTTGATTATAACATTGTATACTCGACAAACTCCATTTTGAATTTGTACATTTGCTTTTATATGTCAAAGCAACACCTCTAAAACAACGTCCTTATGTTGTCATTGTTGATGAAGTTGACAATATGTAACTTGATGAGTTAATGTCTCCTGCAATTATCACAAAAGACATCAAACTGGCATTTTCAAGTGATGTACTCAAGATAGTGTTTATCTTGCGCAACTGTCCAGTTCCTGAAATAGTTAAAGTGTTTAAATATTATTTTCCAAGGTGTTGTAATTTCGATGATGATGAAGTTGATCTACTCAAACTTGCCGCAAAGACTGCTGAAATGAATATCAAGAACACATATTACATTATTGAAGATGGAGAAATAGTTGTAATTTACTCGAAC
>NW_004440273.1:13138-14504 GCF_000330505.1 Entamoeba invadens IP1
ATCCATGAAATGGTTGAAAAAAAGGAGGATTGACTCCAAAAAATCAATCAGTTTTTATAAGCCAAATTACACAACATTATATTTCAATTTGTATTACAACATAGAAAAGTGACTGGAACAATTGGTCGTGCTGATGATGAACAAATATTGAATCGAGAATATGGGGTCAATATCTTTAAAGTACCACATCACTTTAGTTCACAGAAAAATGTGATTATAGTTCAACTACCAAATTAACTTGTACAGATTTATGTGAAGATATACAAAGAAATCATAAATGAAACAAGACAAGGAAGACCAATACTTGTTTTCATTAATTCTATTAATATAATTATTGAGTTTGTTAAGAAGATATACAAAGAATCAAGTGTAATAACTGCAGTGAATCCAAAAGCAGATATTATTAATATCTATTACACAAGCAGGAGAGTCAAGAAAAGTCACAATAGCAACTTCTGCAGCCGAAAGAGGGGTTGACATCAAACTTTCAAAACAGTCTCAATCATCATGTGGTCTTAATGTTATTATTCCTTTTCAAATGGCATACCAGAGAGCCTTAGAACAAGCTGATGTAAGATCTGGACCACAAGGCAGCCTGGAACCGTTAACATATACCTTACGGACAAAGATTTGTTTTACAAGATTCCCGAATTTGAAGTTGGCAATGACAACTTGGCAAAACATGAATTGTATTTCTCTGAATATCTCAGAACAAATTTCAGATGGATTTATAACGGAAAGATAAATACGGGTTAAGAGATAACACGTTTTCATTTGGTGTGACGGTCCCAATTGTTTTAGATATCTTTGCGAATTTACTCTCTTAAATTCAAAATTCAGAAGAGTTCCAGGACATCGCTTTGGAGATGGTCCAAACGGCTTGGAGCGTTTTTTTCAGTCGACTTGAGAATTCCATTAAAAAGTGTTCAGACATGGCTTTTTATCAATCAGAGTACAGCAAATTTCTTCGTGAACCGAGTTTGTGACTACTTCTTTGGAGTACAGATCTTGTGAAAGCCCAGACGCATATATTCGGCAAGTTATTTAAAAAATAGATTGGGCGAAATTGTAATTATCAGAGGTATTCAAATTACCTCCTTAACACATAAATTTAAAAACAATTTTTAAAATCAAATAATGTTATAAACCACCATACTTAGGTTAAAGTCAACTTAGAGAAAGTTCAGTTTATTTTTTTAAATAAGCTCAGAATCAAATTTGTTGTAAATAAAAATTATAATAAAAAAAAGATTGGTTGTAAATAAATTTATAAGTAATATATTTTGAGAATTATTATTTAAAAATAAATTCATTTTTATAATTTTCGATTTATACAAATTGTTTATTTGTTATTGTACGTTAGTTT
>NW_004440273.1:14604-18029 GCF_000330505.1 Entamoeba invadens IP1
AAATACCAGTTAAAATTTAATCGAAAAAATAAAAAAACAAAAAAACGCCATTTCAATGTTAATACAAAAAATGCTTTTGTCAATCGATAAGAATTATAGTAAACATATTGAAAATCGTTAAACATACTTTAATTAATTAAATCACAATATCAACATCATGTTTTATTTTAAATAAACACTTTTATTTGTATTTTTAATAAAAAATTTTGACTGTTATTTTTACAGTTTGAAATAAAATTAATAATTATAATAATTATACATTATAACATTGTTTGTAAATATGAGAAAGTTAAAAAATAAAGGTACAATTATAATTAAAGGTTGTTTGGAGTTAGTTTTTGAATAGAGAATACAGACAATTTGTGCACATTCAATGCATTATAAACCCTCAAAAAATCAAAAAAGGCATAAAAGATCCAATGTTTTTGTATTTCAACGTTGTATTAATAACTTATCGTATTTTTTATCGTATAGAAACACAATGATTAAAAAAATATCAAACAATTTAATATTTAAACACAAATTTCATATTCAATTACAATGAAATGTAAGGTTGTTTCTTCAATTTTATTATACGATATATATTATAAATCCAATAAAACAATATATAATCAAACAGATGCCGACTTGGATTCAAGTCGGCAAAAGGCCCCTGTGTCCCCGTGTCTGTGTCCCCAGTCTCCCGATCCCCGATCCCCCGATCCCCCAAATCCCCCAAATACTTTAGTCCCGAGTCTGAATGTAGCAACCAATTGGTTGTCAAGATATCCCAATGTCTGGTTGATGGAATCACAGTAGTCAGATTAATGCAAGAAATTGGAGAAGCTTCAAATCTCGGGTTAAATTACAACGAATAAAAGTACTACTTCTTGGAGATCAACAAGAAAATTGCCAAACTTGTCGTATTGGCATTGAGAAAACAACCAAAAGGGAATTAAACCGGAATAAAACAAATTTCACTTATTCCCACCTACATGTCA
The DNA here is from genome assembly GCF_000330505.1 of Entamoeba invadens IP1. NCBI lineage: Eukaryota > Evosea > Mastigamoebida > Endamoebidae > Entamoeba > Entamoeba invadens. The sequence continues at coordinate 15,585 of NW_004440273.1, forward strand.
GGAGTATTCTTTGCACATAACGACACCATGAAGTGTTTGAAAAAGTTGAGTGGAAAACAACAGTGTGTTTGGGGAAAGATGTCTTCTGTAGACTCTGTTCAAAAAGTTGTTAAGCAGTTTTGTAGGAATTTAAACACGTTGCTCTTCTCTTGTACGACAGACAAGTTTGGCGAATTTGTAAAAGAGAAGGTGGAAATGAGACTGAAGTCAATTTCTATGTTGTTGCCAACTAACGGATGTATGAACCCAAGATACAGTTTGGAAATAAAATATTATTCCTTTTGATGTCACTCCCACTCGATAACAAAAACTTGAAAACGCGATTTAATTATGATTAAAAGAAGACTTGAGACAGCAAAGAACTCAATGGAGGCGTATGTTTATTATGTCGTTCAGAGTGTCATTGGGATATTTTTCAATTGAATACAAGCTTTGGGAATCAAAATTGTTAAAAAAAAGAAAAGCAACACTCAATGTGACAACTATCCCCGGATTTAAAGACACCTTAAATTTGGATCTAAGGTTGATGACGTTATCATCCAAAATGGGTTTGTACTGCATTTTGGAAATACTGTGTGTTTTTTTTTGATCTCAGTTGGAGATCTTTTTGTTGGATTGATGAGGCGTATCAAATCAATTCCAAAGCTGTAAAACTTTCGAAAGATCGTTTAATGAACACAGAGAAGCTGTTATGTTGTAATTCTTGTTATTATCATTTTTTATATTGTTGGAATCTCAAACATTTTTTTATAATTATAATATTTATTGAATAAATTTTACATTTATACTTGATAAATGTCAACAATTTTAATATTTTTATAATATAATATATAATAAAATTTAAACTCGAGCAACAAACACATATTTACAACTTGCCTCATTATAAATTTTTTATTATTTATAATTTATTATTCATAAGTAACTCTAATTAATAACAATTGTAATCAAAAAACATTTATATTCTTCAAATATAAAATTTAAAATTGAATGTGAAACTATAACAATATATTTGAAAAACTATTGATGATTATGCAACAATTTGTTTTTTAAAATATTTTCTACACTTTTTCCAAAAAGAACCTTTTATTAATTTTTTAAATTGTATACTATTATTAAATTAAAATAAAAAGAACAACTTTATGAAAAACTTAATCAACATTTTTCAAAACAATCAATGTGTACAAAAATGTTTCTAAACACAAAAATACCAACTTTGTTCATTTGATTAATAAAATCGATAATATAGTATAAATAACTCTATAAAAATTGCTTAATTCATATACTAATACTTCTTCAAAAGAAGTCTTAAAGAAGTAATATTATTATTTTATGATTATAATAATAAGACTTCAATTATTATAATTTAAATCTCTAGTAAAAAGTCTGGCTTAATTGATATAACTATATTCTATTATAAATTACTATTTATTATTGGTTTATATATTTATTATTATGGGTCATTAAAATATCGAGCTAAACAATTAACTTAATTATGATATAGAGACGCTTTTATTTGTAATCTAATCCTGAATTTATACATGTAATACATTTAAGTAATGACTGTGATGGTCTAATTATGTTTTCACTTTGAAAATTTCACGTGGAAAATAATTCATTTATTTACATAGTGAATAAATAAGAAACAAGCTGCTTTGAACATTTTTTGCAAATTGTTAGTAACTTGAAAAATATATTAAATTCAAATTTGTTGTTTTAACTCGGTTGCCTCGAAATGTTTCTTTGGGGTTTTTGATTATTGGATTAAATTGTATTGATCATATAACTGACCAAATGATTTGTTTGATTATGGTTTCGATGTCTTTTATGTTTGCTAAATCATCATTATAATTACAAAACAAACATTATGTAATTTAATTAAATTGTCTGTAAAATATCACAAGCACAACAACAAAATACTGTATTTTAGTCACCAATTTTATTGGTGTGTATTAAAATAAATAAACAAAAAGCTTGGTGTTTATTAAGATTGTTTGTTTTACAAATATTTTAAATTATTTTTTTGTGTTTGAAATAATAAAAAATATGTTTAATTTATTATATAAATATGTTATAATTTACTATAATTCGATTTTTTGAAACGTTATCAACATTTTAGAATGGTTTTTATTCAACCCAATCATAATAAATTTTTACAATTTTAACACATTGATATTCAGACCTTTAAAAATAGAAATAACTTGAATTTCAAGTTAATTCATCAATATATACAACTCTAAACATTTTTAAATATACATAAAAATATAAATTTGGTTATAACATTACATGTAAAAATGATTTTTAAAACACAATTTATGTTGTCTGCTAAATAATGGTCTGAATTTAACAAAATGTATTTTAATTGAATTTGTCGAAAGTAGATAATGGCGGAATAAACAAAGACGTATACAATCAGCTGAAATAACAAACTTCAATTATTGGTGTATT